>NW_007248078.1:389347-395526 GCF_000164805.1 Carlito syrichta
TCACCTCAGCCTCCCAAAGGCACGGGATTACCGGCTGAGCCACCGAGCCGGCTTCGTTTACATATTATAAATTGCTGTTTTCTTCCTGCCACTATACCTGCAGAGTTTAGTAGTTTGATACTAAGAGTCCACAATTATTTACACAGTGGCATTTTGGGTAACAAATGAGCTGACTCCTGATCAAGTTCTTAACAAGAATAAAAGACAAAACCAAAACTATGCAAAACAAAATCCCCCATTCATATTAGAAGTGCCATTGGGTCCTCAGGAAAGACATTCTTGAGTCAAGCTAGTTCCCAGACCTGAGGTGGAAAGGAAGTCGTAAATTGCACCCTGTGCTTTTCAAACTCTAATGTACACATGTGTAAACTGAGGACCATGTTAAAATGCTGTTTCTGATTCAGTAGTGTGAAGTGGGGCCAGAATCTTACATTTCTAACTTGCTTCCAGATGGTGCCAATGTTCCTAATCCAGGGATCACATTTGGAGTACAGTGTAGATCACTGACTCTTCAGCACAGTGTAGGGTAGACTCACCTAAAGCCACAATGGAAGCTGATTGCCACAATAAAAGCAAGAATCACCACTTGTTCACTCTGTCTATGCGCCAGGTAAGTCAAATATGGAAGCATATCCTCAATGTGGGGGCAAAACAAGTCTTAAATGTTGCCTTAGAGCACGTGAATTAACATATCCACTGCTTCACATAACTGCCTTTTTTTTTTTTTTTTTTTGGTGTGAGCAATTTAAGATTTACTCTGTTAGTAAATTTCAAGTATACAATACAGTGTTATTATGTAATGCTATACACTAGAGCTTCACACCTTATTAATATAACTGAAACTTGGTGCACTTTGACCAACATCTTGCCATTTCTCTACCCCTAGTCCCTAGCAGCCACCATTCCACTATCTGCTTCTGTGAGTTAGACTTTTTTAGAATTCATATATAGAGGCTCTCCAAGTATATACCAGTAGCCTCAATATCAGTATTACCTGGGAACTTGCTAGAGATGTGAATTCTTGGGTCCCACTTCTGACTTACTGAATCAGAAATTCTTGGATAGGGTCTTGCAATCTAAGTTTTAACAAATCGTCTAGGCCAAGGATGTCAAACCTGTTGGCTTTCCTGGACTGCATAAAGAGGAATTGTTTGGGGCTACACATGAATTATACAATATAGTTAGTATGTGTGTGTGTGTATGTATGTATATATACACACACTCCAAATGTGATCCCTGGATTAGGAACACTGGCACCATCTGGAAGCATGTTAGAAATGTAAGATTCTGGCCCCACTTCACACTACTGAATCAGAAACAGCATTTTAACATGGTCCTCAGTTCTGTCTAACTCACAGAAGCAGACAGTGGAATGGTGGCTGCAAGGGACTAGGGGGTAGAGAAATGGCAAGATGTTGGTCAAAGCGCATCAAGTTTCAGTTATATTAATAAGCTGTGAAGCTCTAGTGTATAGCATTACATAATAACACTGTATTGTATACTTGAAATATATATAAAACAAGTATTGTATACTTTACATATATATAAAATAAGACTTCTTTTATTTTTTTATATTTTTATTATAAAGTTTAGAAAAATGCAAACAATATAAAATTAGTGGGAGATTTGATCTTGTTTTCATAAAATGAATCTATCAATGTCTGTTTCGACAGAAGTGGTCACAATTCTTAGTGAGTTCTCAAGGTGCTCATCATAAATGTTTGTTCAAATTTTGCTCTTTGTGTGCTTCATAATTGAAAACAGCTGCTCATAAATGTATATGCTGCCAAAAGGTGATGTCATGAATAAGATGTGATTGTGAACTTTAAAAATGGAACTACACATGGGATCACAAAGAAAATAAATGCTAAAAATACTCTTGATGTGAAAAGATTTTGTGGGGCCGCATTGCTAGCTATCTTGGACCACTTGTGGCCCACAGCCATAGGTTGGACATGCTTGCTCTGGATGGTTCCATGCGTAGTAAAGTTTGAGAATAACCATATTGAAACCTAAAGTTTTTTCAGATTGAAAATGCTCATGCAGCTATGATGATAGCACAAGTTTACATCTTTGGGCCTAAGGAGCCAGATGATGACATTAGGAGGCAGCATCTTGGGTGACTGGCTTCATACCCAACTCTGGGGAGGAGCCATGAAATCCTAGCAAGACACAGGTACTGTTAAAGATGTGGATAAACTGAATAGTGAGAAAATTTCCCAATCTGTCAGAGATGGCTTCGGTTTGACACCGTGGAAGGACGACAGGATCAGGAGTGCCATATAGGCCTGAGATTGCACAAGTTTCTGACTAAATCAATGAATACAACATTTTATACCAAAAATAAAAAGCGTGAAAAAGAAAAAGAGAAAGAATGAAAGAACAAAAGAAAGAAAGAAAGAAAGAAAGAAAGAAAAAAAGAAAGAAAGAAAGGCTGACCAAGAGGATTTAGCTCTAAGTTGATATTATTGCCTCTATCTTTATTTTAAAAAATTAAAACTATAAAGCATACATGTTCATAATAAAAAATAGAAATAAAGAAATTAAATTCAATTACCTTTAATCGTACTAAATGCCAAAATAATGTAGGAGTGTGATTAATTTTCTAAATCCTGACCAGCATTGATTATTACATATTTTGAAACCACATTTAATAGATAAAAAATAATGTCTCACTATTTTCATTGGCATTGTTTCAACATGGAAATACTGTTTATAAAAGTGATTTGTGCCCATTGAAAAAACAAATAATTTAGAGGTATATGACATAGAATTACAAATTAATTTAGTTTTGATTTTAAAAATGTATAATAGTTTTAACTTAAAAATTATTTTATTCTTTCAGGTTCATTAAGGTATAATTGACAAATAAAAAAATGTATATATTTACAGTGTGATGTTTTCATGTATTATATATTATAAAATGATTACCACAATCAAGTGAATTAACATATCCATCATTTCACATAGCTGCTATTTTTTTGGAATGAGAACTTATAAATTTCATGAATACAATACAGTGTTATCATGTACTGCTGTACATTAGATCTCTAGAACTTATTCATTCTTCATAACTGAAATGTAGTGCCCTTTAATCAACATCTCTCCTTTTCTTCAATCCCTAGTCCCTGGCAACCACCATTCTACTCTCTGTTTTTATGAGTTTGATGTTTTCAGATTCCACATATAAATAAGATAATACAGCTTTTGTCTTTCTGTCCCTGGCTTATTTCACTAGGCATAACATCCTGTCAACCTAAAGATGTTTATTCGTGAATAAAACATTGCAATGGGAATACATGTGCCATAGTAAACTATACATATTCAGAGAGATAAAGAAAAACAAAAGTTTTTTTTTTTAAAGGAAAAGATGAAGAGAATTGCATAACTGTTTTGAAATAATTATCCTTGGCCATAAAGATCAATATGAAAAGTGATGACAGTCCGAAGTTGGACAGGCAGCTGCTGGGTGGATGTCCTTGCACAAGTAATTTTTTGTGTAAGGTTTTGATGTCCTTTGTGCAAGGTTGTGTTTTTTGTTGTGTCTTTTTAAAAAAAATCAGATATACAAGTGTGAAAATCTTCTCTTCATGGCCTTCCTGGCTCTATTTGTCAGACTTTTCTTAACATTAGTGACTCAACTTTTATTCTGACAATTTTCACACTCCACCAGTTTCATTCATGTTGTCACAAATGACAGAATATCCTTCTTTTTAAAGGAGATTAATAGCTCACTGTGTATTTTCTTTACTCATTTATCAATTAGTGAATATTGAGATTGTTTACATATTTTGGATTGTGATTAATTCTGCAATGGGAGTGTAGTATTTCTTTGAGATACTTATTTCATTTCCTTTGGGATATATATCCAGCAATGGGATTGCTGGATCATACGGTAGTTCTACTGTTTAATTTTTGAGGAGTCTCCATACTTTTTTCCATAATGACTATCCTACTTTAATTTCCATCAACAGTGTACAGTGTTCCATTCCTCCAAATTTTTGCCAACATGTGTTATCTTTCGTCTTTTTGTAATAGACATTCTACAATGAGGTGATATTTCGTAGTTTTGAAATGCACTTCTCTGGTGACTAGTCATGAGCATTTTTTAAAAACATACTTTGATTATTTGTACGTCTTCTTTTGAGAAATATTTGTTCAAGTCCCTCACTCATTTTTAAATTGGCTTTTTTGTTTTTTTCTATTGAGTTTTTTGAGTTTCTTACATATTTTGGATACTAACCTCTTATCAGAAGAATGGTTTACAAAATTTTCTTCCACTCTATAGGTTGTCTCTTCATCTGTTGACTGTTTTCAATGCTGTACAGAAGTGTTTTAGTTCGATGCTATTCCATTTGTCTATTTTTGCTTTGTTGCTTGTGTTTTCAGGGGATATAACCAAAAATTCATTCCCCAGACTAATGCTAAGAAGTTTTTTTTTTCTTCCTGTTTTCTTCTTGTAGTTTTACGGGTTTAGACTTATGTTGTAGTTCTTAATCCATTTTGACTTGGTTTTTGTATATGGTATGAGATAAAGATTCAATTTTATTCTTCTGCATGTGGATATCTAGTTTTTGTCAACACCTGTGTTTAAACAGACTGTCCCTTCCCCATTGTGTAGCCTATCAATCTGGTGTATATTCACAATTGAATGCATACATACTTCTTTAGACAAGTAGACTCATTATTCTGTAGCTGTTTTATTTAAGCTAGTAACCTTTTTTTAAAAAAATCAAATAGACCTGGATTTAGGTGGTTGTACATTCATTGACTGGCTAAGCTTGGAGAAGTTACGTGACTTCTCTAATTCTCGATAAAAATGTACCATGAAAACATTTAGCATTGTGTATGGTTTGTAATAAGAATTCAACAAATATTACCTATTGAACTCTGCCATTATAAGTGGTGCTACAGTGAACATCTTTGAGCAATTGCTTGATTTTTTTTTAGTATGTATCCCAAGAAATGGAACATCTATACATATTTGTCAAACGTTTTTCCCATTATACATTTTAAGATATGGAACAGACTTTTAAAATTTTGATACATGTTGACAGATTTTTCACTAAGAAGTTAACATCAATTTACAACCCAACAAAGTATATATATTTTGTCCTCCTGGTACCAATATTGAATATTTTCCAATGTTTTAAATCTTTGCCAGTAAGATAGTCAAAAAATGATATATCATTGCTATTTTTAAATCATTGTTATTTTAATGTGCTTTTAAAAAATGTTTGTATTTCTTGTTTTGTAAATGCCTGTTTATGGCCTTTGTCCATCTGATAATAATTTATTAGTGTGAGAGCTGTTTAAATGAACAATGTTTAAAAACATATATGTATATGTAATATTATATACATGTATGTGTGTGTGCATATATATATATATCCTATATTCCATATTACCAGTTTGTCTTTTGCCTTTGTTTTTTTTGACATGTATTTTTTAAAAATATATATTTTTATTTTAAAGTTGTGGGGTACAGTTAAGGGTTAGGTATACAAATATTCATTGTGCATGTACCCTTGTTGATGAGGTCTGCCCCCTTTTCCCCGGACAGATATTGACTACCATTAATCCCACCTCCCTTCCCCTTCCTGTCCCCCCCCATAGTTTTCCACCACTGTCAATCCTTTTCTTATAATATTACGGTAGTTGTTCAAGGTCCACTTATGAGTGAGAACATGTGATCTCAGATCTTTACTTCTGTGAGAGATCACTCAGTATTATAAACTCTAATTCCATCCAGGTTGCTGCGAAATTCATGATTTTGTTCTTTTTTATGGTTGCGTAATATTCCATTGTGTATATGTACCACATTTTTAAATCCAGTCCTCTTTTGATGGACAGCATGGTTGGTTCCATGATCTTGCTATTGTGAACAATGCTGTGATAAACATACGTGTGCAGGTATCTTTTTGATAGAGTGATTTGAGTTCTACTGGGTAGATTCCCAGTAGGGGGATTGCGGGATCATATGGAAGGTCGATTTTTAGAGCTTTTAGGAATTGCCACACTGATTTCCACGGAGGCTGTACTAGTTTATACTCCTACCAACAGTGTAGAAGTGTTCCATTTTCGCCACATCCTCTCCAGCATCTGTTATTTTTTGAGTTATTAATAATGGCCATTCTGACTGGAGTTAGGTGGTATCTCAGTGTAGTTTTAATTTGCAT
>NW_007248078.1:396204-398937 GCF_000164805.1 Carlito syrichta
TGGAGGCTTTGTCGAAGATGAGTTGATTGAGAAATTGAGGTTTTGTTTCTGGAATCTCAATTCTATTCCATTGGTCTATATGTCTGTTCTTGTACCAGTAACAGGCTATTTTGATTATTGTAGCTTTATAGTAAAGTTTAAAGTCTGGTAGTGTGGCACCTCCTTTTTTTTTTTTGCTGAGGATTGTTCTTGCTATTCTTGGTCGTTTGTGTTTCCATATGAATTCCTGTATTGTTTTTTCTAGATCAGAGAAGAATGTTGCTGGTAATTTGTTGGGTACTGCACTAAATCTGTAGATTGCCTTAGGTAAGATGAACATCTTCACAATGTTGATTCTTCCAATCCATGAACATGGGATATTTTTCCACTTGTTTGTGTCATCTTTGATTTTTGAGCAGTGTTCTGTAGTTTTCATTGTAAAGGTCTTTCACATCTCTGGTTAGGACGATGCCAAGGTATTTCATTTTTTTGTGTGGCTGTTGTGAATGAGATTATGCTTTTTATTTGGGTTTCTGTTTGTTTATTATTAGTGTAAAGAACTGTGATTGTCTTTTGCACATTTATTTTATACTCTGAGACTTTTCCAAAGTCCTTTATCCATGCAAGGAAGTTTTTGACAGATTCTCTTGGGTTTTCAAAGTGTACAATCATGTCATCTGCAAAGAGAGATAACTTGACTTCTTCTTTTCCTATTTGGATACTTCTGATTGCCTTCTCTCCTCTGATTGCTCTAGCCAGGACCTCCAATACTATATTGAACAGAAGGGGTGAGAGTGGGTATCCTTGTCTTGTTCCAATTTTCAGGAGAAATGGTTCCAGTTTTTGTCCATTTAGGAGTTTGCTGGCTGTGGGTTTCTCGTGGATGGTTTTTACTATTTTGAGGTATGTTCCCCATATGCCTAGATGTTCAAGGGTTTTTATCAAGAAGGGGTGCTGGATTTTATCAAAAGCTTTTTCTGCATCTAATGATATGTCATGTGGTTTTTGTTTTGACATGTGTTGATGTATTTAGTTACATTTATGGTTTTACGAATGTTGAACCAGCCTTGCATCCCAGGGATGAAGCCTACTTGGTCATTATGGATGATTTTTGAGATGTGTTGCCGAATCCGGTTTGCTAGGATCTTGTTGAGAATTTTAGCATCTATGTTCAGCAAAGATATTGGCCTGTAGTTCTCTTTCTTTGTTGGGTCTTTACCTGGCTTGGGTATCAATGTGATGTTAGCTTTGTAAAATGATTTGGGGAGAGTTCCGTCTTTCTCAATCACCTGGAATACCTTCAGTAGGATTGGTATCAGCTCTTCCTTAAATGTCTTGTAGAATTCTGCTGGAAAGCCATCTGGTCCAGGGCTTTTCTTGGTAAGTAGTTTTCTTATTACGTAGTCAATTTCCTTGATTGTTATTGGTCTATTTAGGGTCTCAATTTCTTCTTGTTTCAACCTAGGCAGGTTGTGTGATGTCAGAAAGTCTTCCATTTCCTTAAGGTTTTCAAGTTTGTTTCCATACAAGTGTACATAGCAGTCTTTAATGATCTTTTGTATTTCTTCAGGGTCAGATATGACTTCATCTTTTGTGTTTCTGATTGTGTTTATTTGGGCTTTTTCTCTAATTTTCTTGGTCAGTCTAGCTAGGGGGCCATTGATCTTGTTTATCCTTTCAAAGAACCAGCTTTTTGTTTTGTTGATTTTTTTGTATTATCTTTTTGTCTTCTATGTCCTGGATTTGGGCTTTTATTTTGGTGATCTGGATTCTTCTGCTGAAATCGGGGTTTTGGTGATCTTGCTTTTCCATCCTCCTTAGGTGACTTGTTAGGCTGTTAATTTTGATCCTTCCATATTCTTCATGTGTGTTTTTAAAGATATGAATTCCCCTCTTACTACAACTTTCATGGCATCCCAGAGATTTTGGTAAGATGTTTTTTTCATTTTCATTTGTTTCCAGGTATCTTTTAATCACTGTTTTGATTTCATCATTGACCCAGGAGTTGTTTAGCATCGTGCTGTTTAGTGTTCATGTCTTTGTGGGTTTTGGAGGAAACTTGTTGGTGCTGATGTTTGTTTTTATTCCACTGTGCTCCAGAAGGTGCATGGCAAGATTTCGATCTTTTGAAATTTGTTTATGCTTAATTTATGGCCAAGTATGTGGTCAATCTTAGAGTACGTTCCATGTGGTGATGAGTAGAATGTATATTCTGTGGTCATTGGGTGGAGTCTTCTGTAGGTATCAATTGAGTTCATTTGTTCAAGAGTCACATTGAGGTTCCAGATCTTGTTGCTGATTTTTTTCCTGATGATCTATCTAGGGTTGTGAGTGGGGTATTAAAGTCCCCAGCTATGATAGTGTTAGAATCAATATGTTTCCTGAGTTTACCTAGAAGTTGCTTTATGAAAGTTGGCACTCCTGTGTCAGGTGCATATATGTTTAGGATGGATATTTCTTGTTGATGGATTGAACCTTTTATCATTATGTAGTGGCCTTCTGTATCTTTTAAAATTTTGATAGCTTAAAGGGTATTTTATCTGAGATTAAGATTGTGACTCTTCCTTTCTTTTGTGCTCCGTTCACCTGAAATTTTGTTTCCCATTCTCTTACTTTTAGTCTCTGAGTGTCCTTTCTAGTGCGATGGGTCTCTTGGAGGCAATATATTGTTGTCTGTTGATATTTTATCCATTTTGCCATTCTATGTCTTTTCAATGGTGCATTTAGTCCATTCACATCAGGCTAATTATTGAA
>NW_007248078.1:399246-400343 GCF_000164805.1 Carlito syrichta
CATTCTCCCTCACTGATGAAGCTTAGCTTGGCTGGGTAGGTTAATCTTGGTTGAAATTGTTTATCTTTTAGAACTTTGAAGATAGGGCTTCAAGCTCTTCTAGCCTGAAGGGTTTCTGTTGAAAATCTTCTGCTATTCTAATTGGTCTTCCATGATAGGTAATCTGACCTTTTTCTCTTGCTGCCTTTAGGATGTTTTCTTTTATACCTATTTTGTTTAGGCAAATTATTATGTGTCTGGGAGTTGGTCTTCTCATTTGTTGTCTTGCAGGGGTTCTCTAAAGCTCTTGTGTTTGAATTTTCACATCACTGATGAGATGAGGGAAGTTTTCTTGAATAATTCCATGGAATGTTTGTTTCAGGGTGGTCTCTGTCTTTCTTTCTGCCTCAGGAAGTCCAATTATTCTTAGGTTCTGTCTCTTGAAGTAATCACTCATCTCTTGAAGGTTTTGTTCTGTCTTTTTAAGCTTTTTTTCTATTTTTTTTTGACAGTTTGGGCTATATTTTGGTCCTCAAGCTCTGAGATTCTTTCTTCTGCTTGCTAATTCTGCTTTCCATGCTTATCATTTTGTTATTTATTTCATTCACAGTTTTCTTTACCACTGTTATCTCAGTTATCAACTCCTTCCTAGTTTCCTCTTTTCTCTCCTCAATTCTTTTTAATATCTCCGTTAATATCTTGTTATCTGGGTTTGCAGTTTGAGACCAGTCATTCTGGGGACTCTTCAGTGTTTGCATCCCAAAGTCAGTTTTCTCAGTTTCTGACCTCCCAGGGTTCTGTGAGAGACCCATATTCTTCTTTTGGTTTTTCTTCATTTGTGTAGATTTTTCTCTCCCCCTTTCCCTCCCCTTCTTATTTCCATTTTTCAGGGAAGATTGGGTTGCTTTTATTTATTTGTTTCTTTTTTTTTTTTTTAGTGCAGTGGCTGCTCCTGGCCACTGCAGCCTCGACCTTTTGGGCTCTGGCGATCCTTCCACCTCAGTCTTCCAAGTGGCTGGAACTACAGGCGTGCACTACCACACCTGGCTAATTTTTGATTTATTGTAGAGATGAGATCTCGCCAAGTTGCCCAGGTGGGTTTCAAACCCACAGGCTCA
>NW_007248078.1:401208-420342 GCF_000164805.1 Carlito syrichta
ACCTTGGGAGGCTGAGGTGAGTGGATTGCCTGAGCCTGCGGGTTCGAGACCCACCTGGGCAACTTGGCAAGACCTCATCTCTACAATAAATCAAAATGAGCCGGGCATGGTAGCACACGCCTGTAGTTCCAGCTACTTGGAAGACTGAGGCGGAAGAATTATTGGAGCCCAGCCGGTCGAGGCTATGGTGGCTAGGAGTAGCCACTGCACTCCAGTCTGGGTGACAGAGTGAGACTCTAACTCAAAAAAAAAAAAAAAGAAACAAGTTGGATGCTGCTTGGAGATGGGTGGAGCAATGCAAATCTCTGCCTAGAAAATGGCTGCAGTGGGTGGCTCCTCTTTCACCAATTCTTTCTCTCGACTAGTCCTTTCTCTCCACTCGTCCGGGTCCACAGATGATCCACTATGGCAGGCGATGGTGTGCGTCTGGCGTCAGGCACTGGCAACCAGTGATATGGCTGGGCACTGCATTTGTTGTGCCACTGGCTGCTTGGGGTGGAGGAGGGAGCCTGGAATTTCTGGGCTAGAGCTGAGAGCCACAGAGTTAGCAATTGGTGACATATATATATTTTTTAACTTTTATGTGATCAAATCAATTGAACTATTTTTTAAGTGTTTTATTCAAGGTTTGGTGCTTTGTTTTCTGTACCTTTTAGTATGGAAAATACATTATTAATATTTATGCTAATGTTCTGATAAAAAGTTTTTGCTTTGGGAAGAGTCAAACTACCTGGAATTTTAAGTTCAGGCTGAAGAAGAGACTTGGCTTTTATCCTCTTATTACCAGAAGGATATAGAAAGCAATGCAAGTGATATGTTTTCAAATTACAAATATGAAGACCTTGAAGTCCTGCTGGAGCCTCAAGGTGAGTTACTTGAAAGATGTAACTTGTCAAATCTCACAGAAGTTTATTATAACTGGTATGTTTTCATAATTTGAGACATACCGTTTCTTGATTTCAAGCACACATAATTCTAAAAGTGTTTAGAAAAGTCTTTAGTGTAAGGAAATACAGAGACTCCATGATCTGGCTGCCTTCTGCTGAAGCACTATCGTTATGTTAAATGGGACTATGATGCTGAAAGTGTGCAGTCAAAAAAGGTGACTTGATCTTCACCACCAATTGCAGGGCAAGAGATTAAAGTGAAACAAGCCACTGCAGGTCTGTTTTCATGTGAGATTGCATGTGTCCACACCACAGGTGTTATCTGTCATCTTTCATTGACCAAGTGACAATGCTGCAAATGAAAGCATTTGGGACCTCTGTAATGACAGACTATTTTTTTAGAAACTATCTTTTGAACAATATGGTTGAATTTACTTTAACCTGAGTGGTTTCTTGCTTTCACTTTGTCCATCTAGAAATTTGACATGATAGTTTTAGTTATTTAGTTACCTTAACATCATCTTGTTAAACTTTTTCCTTCACTGTTTCAACATTTTTTTTTTTTTTTTTGAGTTGGAGTCTCACTCTGTCACCCAGACTGGAGTGCAGTGCTGCTCCTGGCCACCGCAGCTTCAACTTGCTGGGCTCTGGTGATCCTTCTGCCTCAGCCTTCCAAGTAACTAGAACTACAGGTCCGCGCTACCACACCCAGCTAAGTTTTGATTTATTGTAGAGATGAGGTCTTCCCAAGTTGCCCAGGCGGGTCTCGAACCTGTGGGCTCAGGCAATCCACTCACCTCAGCCTCCCAAAGGCGCAGGATTACAGGCTGAGCAACCGAGCCCGGCTCAACATTTTTTTAAGGTATGTCTTTTGATATAAACTTTTGGTGGACACCTTTACATACTTACTAATTATTCCATAAAAATAATACATAATTTCTTGAGTTCCTATTAAAATTTGAACACTTTCTTCCTACCGTTTGATATTTTCTCCATTATTAAGTTTCTGATAAGTTTTAAGAGTTTTCATGATACTCACAGATAACCTTGAATGCTGATAACTTGTTTAAATGCACACTGAAAACTTGCAAGAGAAGCAAATCAAAGTAAACAATGTTTCTCTTGTCAATTGAGATGCACAAAAATCCTTGACAATGGTTTTAGTGTACAAGGAAACAAAAATCATTGAAATCATGACTAAGCAAAACTAACTAATAAACAAGAACACTGTGTTTAGTGATGATAAAAACATTATCACTGGAAGTACTTGTAGCTTACAAGTTATTAAAACCAAGCCATTATATTTTATTATTTACTTAGAACTTTTATTATCTGTTCAATATACTTCATTAGGGTTTGTGGTAAGAGTGGATATATTTTATAGTTTCTTAAATTTTTCTCATTTTATTTGTCAATATTTACTATGTTGAGATGCAATATTTTTATTAGCTTAGTGCAATTAGCTTTCAACAGGGTCCTTAAATTACAATATGTGCTGCAATAAAAAAGTAAGAGTTTATTGTTCTTTTCTATACTCTCTATTAAGTTTATTCAGCATTTTAAATATGTGGCATCTATAGATTTCTTGGAAAAAAAACTTCACTCACATCATATTTAACAGATATGATTTTGTGATTTATAACAAGTATTTTATGCTTGTTATATAATTTGCCATTGAAGATTTTTTATTTATGTTTGTGAGATCTTTACTATTATCTCTCACAGTTTACTAACTAGGAATTATAGACTTGTATAGAGAAACAAAATCTCATCCATAACAATGACCACAGTAAGTTAAATGAAGGGGCTAGCAGCTAGGCCTACAGGCCAAATCTAGCCCAATGCCTGTTGTTGTAAAACTATATGGAAACACAGCCACATTCCTTTGTTTATGTATTGTCTGTGGTTATTTTTGCTTGACTACTTTGGAAGATTTGGGTAGTTATAACTGAGATCTATGACCTACAAAGTCATAAACTTTTTTTTCTGGATCTACAGAAAGAAGTTTACCAGTCCCTGTGTTTGATTACCTTTTTGGAGGGTGGTTCATTTGACCACCAAAGATTATACTTTCAATGTGTCGATTTCTGTTTCTTTATAAACTTACTCATATATGTTTATTTTTGAATAAGCATTACATACATGTAGTAGAAAATTCAATAGGCATAAGGGCATATACAGTGAAAAGTAAATCTGTCTTCCCCACTTGGCTTTTAGCTTCCCTCTTGAAAGACCACCTTGTTACCTGTTTATCTGGGTCTTTCTCGAAATAGTCTATGTCTATATAACCTTACATAATTATAATCACACTCTGCACAGATAACTTTCTTCAGCATTTCACTTTGTTTTAAAACTATGTGTCTTACAGACCTACAATCATACATGTAGTGCTGCCTTTTATTTTAATAACTAATAGCATTCCATTATATTGCTTGTTTATAATTTATTCAGCACCTTATTAATGAACATTTTGTTCATGGCTATTTTTACCATGACAAAATTCTGCAACTCAAAAAAATATATATTATATGTTATAATTTTTAAAATATACATTTAAAATATAAATATGTATATATATTTGCACATTTTGTGGACATGTGCATATATATCTGAATAATAATTTCCAGGTGGTGAATTCTACACTTTACGCATATGTGTGTGCTTTACTTTTGTTTGATTGTTGTTACCAAATTGTCCTACACTAGGGGTACTGATTTACATCCCTGCTGAGTAAGGTATGAGAATACCTATTACCATATGTACCTGCCAATATAATGTTTTATGTTGTTCTTAATGTTTTCTTCCAAGACTTTTACATTTTTTTGGTCTGATAGTAAAAATTGTATCTTCATGTAGTTTTAATTTATATTTATGTTGCTGTGAGTGAGGTTTTGCATATTTTAATATTAATTTACTATTATTTAAAAAAAAAATGTAATAGAAGTTCCATATGACCTACCAATCCCACTATTGGGTACTTGTTCAAAGGAAAGGAAATTAGCAAATTGAAGAGAAACTTATACTCCCATGTTTCTTGCAACACTATTCAAAAAGGCCAAGATGTGAAATCAGCCTCAATGTTCATCAACAGAAGAAGGATAAAGAAAATGTGGCACATATACGCAATGGAATACTCTTCACCCATTGAAACAATGAAATCTTGTCATTTCTGACATCATGAATGAAGCTGGAAGACAATGTTAAGTGAAATAAGTCAGGCTCACAAAAATGAATTCTACATATTCTCACTCATATGTGGTAGCTAAAGAAAACTGAGTTTATAGAAATAGGAGAACAGTGATTATTAGAGAATAGAAAGAACGGGGGAGGGGAGGATAAGTGGTTAATAGATACAAAGTTATAGCTAGATAGGAGAAGAAAGTTCTCTTGTTTGATAGTACTAGAGGTCAAAAATCGTTAACAATAATTTAGTGTATATTTTCAGAAATCTAGAAGAGAGCATTTTGAATGTTCATAATACAAAGAAATGATCAATGTTTATGTTATGAATATGCTAATTACTCTGATTTGATCATTGCACATTGCATACATGTATCAATATCACTTTGTGTTCTGTAAATATATACGATGTTTAAAAGGCAAAAATTTTCCTGTCCCCACCCCTCTTTCTCTTCTCTGGTTTTAATAACCTAATGCACACTTTGCTCTCAGAAGTTGAGTGAGTTGGTCATTCTCAACTCTGTCATTTAAGGGGACTGCTTCTGAGCTTCAGAGCTGGGAAGCATTATCTTCCTGTCATCATTTTGTTCCTGCATAAAACGTATACCTTCCTTTGGAGAATATACGATTTAACGTATCCCTACCTATAGTTATTAGAAAAGGGAATAGGTAGGATGGGCGTGGTGGCTCACACCTATAATCACAACACTTTGGGAGGTCAAGGGGAGAGGATTGCCTAAGCCCACAAGTTCAAGACCAGCCTGGACAATTTGGCGAAACCTCATCTCTCCAATAAATCAAGAAAAACTAGCCGGGCATGGTGGCACATGCTTGTAGTTCCAGCTACTTGGAAGGTTGAGTTGGAAGGATTGCCTGAGCCTAGCAGGTCGAGGCTATGGTGGTCATAAGCGTGCCACTGCCCTCCAGCCTGGGTAACAGAGCGAGATTCAACTCAAAAAAAGAAAAGAAAAGAAAATATCTTTCAATATATGGCAGTACATTTAAACATGTTTTAATATGAAAATATTTCTTAAAACAAAAATCTCTTAAAACAAATCTGTTTTAAAATGGATTTTAGAAGAAACCACTAAAGATCTTATCAATCTGAATGCCATCAATTCCTTATCCTCTCTATAAAGCTCAAATAGATTCTTAGAGGAGGATTAGGGCTTGACTGTCAGAACCAGCAGTGAGACTTTCACCCTAACTATCCATGGTTAGGACTCTGGGGAGTGACTTCATTTAAACCCCAGATCAAATTTCACATCTGGAAAACCCATTTATCTCACCTTAGTTATTAAAACAAACAAACAAACTCAAGCTTTTTAGACCTCAGGCAACTTACTGACTGTAAGCAAGCTATGCTGATTAATTTTGGCCAAAAATAATGTGTGCAGATCAACCACTGTAAAACTAAAATAATCATTTATGGTAGTATCTGTACAAAAGGTCTGATCATTCAATTTTATAGATGTATCATTTGCAACTAATTCATATTGAAGGATTCACCATAGATGTTCCTTGCTTAAAATTTGATAGTGTATTTAGAGTCGAGTTTGATGGAACAGGTTGAGTCATGAACGGGGTTGTCCCTAGCTCATAAACTTCAAAATGTATTTGGCACTTCTTCTTGGAGTGCCAATTTTTCTTGAAAAATTAAATAATTAAATGCATTAATTACAAAACGATGTATTTGGTAAATGTAATTATTTAACTAATACTAAATGTGTATGTATGTACATATATGTGTGCATATATACAAGACAGGACCCCAAAAAATCCGAGGTGGGTTTTTTTTAGAGGATGGGCCCCTTGTGATACAGGGTTCCCCTGCTAGGTAAGTGTTCTAGGAACCCAGCAGTGTCAGTGTACCAGCTAGTGTTGTTGTGAGAGACTGCGTTCAGCTTCAGTGAATTTTTTTTGGAGATTCTTTCGACATATTTGCCCATTTCATGATGGGTGATTTGCAAGCACACCTGCCCACACTGGGCTGAGTGTTCAGCAGTTTTTGACCAAAAATAGCATGACCCTTTTGCCCCACCTTTTCTATTCACCAGATCTTGCCTCGTATGACTTTTTAATTTTGTTTCCCTAGATGAAAAATGACCTCAAAAGGAAATGTTTTGCTGCTGTGGAAGAGGTGAAACAAAAAATGACAGAAGCACTAAAAGGCATCAAAACTGATGAACTCAAAAACTATTGAGTAATGGAAAAAGCATCTTGATTGATGTATTGCATCAAATAGAGAGTACTTTGAAGGTGACTGACATTGAACATGTGAGAATAAATACACAATTTTTTAATAAATAAATTCCAGGCTATTTAGGTCCTCCTTGTACATACAGATACATATATTAATGTATGTGTGTGCATGTGTGTATATATGTATCTGTGTGCATATATAAAAATTAATAATAGAGGAGAATAACACAGAAAATCATTAACAAGTGGTGTAACAAAGTCATTAATTCTCAACTGCAGTATCACCTCCAGGAGGGTGGGAATTTGTTCTTAAAAGGCCAAAAACATACTCATTCAACATATAGAATTTAAGTATACGTAGAGTACACAAATAGACACATAGTATATCTGTAATATTAAAATTTTACTGGGAGGGTTGGCAATTAGGCAAAAGTGTCTTGAAAGACTTCTTATGAGGGCATTATTGAAAAAAAGGTTGAGAAACAATGATGTAGGTCAAGGGCATATTCATGTTTATTGTGTTATTCTGGCAAGTTTTCTGAAGGTTTGAAATGGGATGCTCTGGTTATGACAAAACTATTTTTACCCTGATTTCTTCACTGGATAGTACCAAGTAATCCAAAGTATAACCAAATATGTGTAAATATTTGTAAAGTGGTTTCATTGTAAGTAAAAATAGCAAAATTCCTTTTCAACCTATCTGGTTGCTAGTTTCTTTGATAACCTAGAGAGAAGACAAATGACACAAGAGAGTGAGCAGCTGCAGGGGGGGTGCCTAGGACAGGCTCTGCAGTTGAGCCACAGTAGCCTGAGTTATGGAAACCTGAGCCACCCTCACTGACTGTGAGACCAAAGGAGCATAAAGAGATGATCTCCACTATTTTTCTGAAATCAAAGTTTTTCTCCTTGCAAGTCAAGTGTTTTAAGTTTTTGATTATACACTAAAACATTGATTCCTGCAAATTAGTTCAACTTCTTGCTGCAACTGTAAGCAAACATTTTGCACACACGTGTGCTACTGTGTTGAAGGTTCTCATCACAGGTTCTCATGAAGGTTCTCGGCTTATGGTTGACTCCTGATTGGTATAGTTGTATTCCAAATTCTGTATCTGTGTGTGTGTGTGCGCTGTGGTTTTAAAGGGTTTGAAAGTCATTCTTCATGCTCTTTCTTGAAGTATATTGTTTAAAATGAAATTTCCAATTGGTAACAGCATTTAGTTATGAGAAACAAATGCTTTGAAGAATAACATTTTTTTAAAAGATAATGGGAGAAAATTCACAATAATTGGAAATCAGCAAGGGTGAAACAGACCTGGAATTGTTCCTAAAATTCCTCATAATGAGCTTGAGAATGATAAATATGCGTTAGCATCAGGCCAACTGTAACTACAGAATAAAAGTATCATACAAAGAAAAGTATAATATATTTTAAAATTTAGGTCTGGCACAGTGGCTCATGCCTGTAATCCTGGCACTTTGGGAGGCTGAGGTGGGAGGATTGCTTGAGCCCTGGACAACATAGTGAGATCTAATATCTACAAAAATGTTAAAAAAAAAAAATCAGGCAGGCATGATGGTGTGTGCCTGTAGTCCCAGCTACTCAGGAGGCTGGGGAGGGAGTATAGCCTGAGCCCAGCAGGTCAAAGTTGCGGTGAGCCATGATCATGCCACTGCACTCCAGCCTGGGTGACAAAGTGAGACCTAGATTCATTAAAAATTTTTTTCAAGATAAAAATTTAAATGTGGGATTATTATCCTGAAAACACAGGCAATTCTAAGTCCTGGATGTCTTATTCAGAACAAAAAACAAAACAAAAACCTTTAGTGACAAATATGTGTGTCTATTACTTTTGCAGTGACATATTAAAATCATGAAAATGTTGAAGGAATATCTTTCAAAAAGAAAATCATCTCGGCTAGAAAGTGTATCATTAAAAGTCCAAAACAGTAAAATGAAAGTATTTTTAAAATTTTTGTGGTCAGTCTCAGCTTCACCTTGAAAGGTGACACTCCTGTGGTAGAATTTACTGTGGAATAGAAATGGATGAATCAACTTTGGATCAAAACCAGACAGCCAAGCTAAAAAAAAAATATTCCCTTATGAAGCACAATCAATTCAAACGTGTTCAGCCTGTGCTTTCAACACTGATGGAGAGGCAGAAGCTCACTTGGTTGGATAAAAGCACAGATAATAATAGCTTGACTTATTTTAAAATTTTGACTGTGTTTGCTATATTTATAACAATGTCTCTGAAGAGAGGGTATTTTGCAAAATGTTTTATGGATAAATACAATTTCAGTAAGGGAATTTTGATAAAAACTGTCCAGACATGTGCATGGATAGGCCACTTTTAGATGAAGGGGGACCCAAATAACCCAGAATTTATTTATAAAAAATTGTGTATTTATTCTCACACGTTTAACCTTCAGTCATCTTCAAAGTGCTCTCTGTTTGATGCAATACACCTATTGAGATGTTTTTTTCCCACTACTCAAAACAGTTTTTGAACTTGTGGATTTGAATGCTTTTTAGTGCTTCTGCCATTTTTTGTTTCATCTCTTCCATATTGGTTTACCTTTGAGGACGTTTTTCATCTGGGGAAACCAAAAAATGTTGCTTGGAGTAAAATCAGGTAAATAGGAAGGGTGGGGTATGGGGATCATGTCGTTTTTGGCCAAAAACTACTGAACACTCAGTGTGGTGTGGGCAAGTCATGGTGGAAGAACCAGTCACCTGTTTGACACACCTTGGGACATTTTTTCTGCAACACAATCTCGTACAACTATGCTAGCTGGTACACTGATGCCTATGGATTCCTGGAACACTTACCTAGTGGGAGAAGCCTGTACTATAAGGGGCCTACCCTCCAAATGATAATTCCATTTTTGAAGGGTACCCCTTGTAAAAGAAAAAGATGCACTAGGGACTCTGAATACACCAATATTCACCTCATCACTTGGCAAGTACATACACCCCACCTCCAACAATCTGCCTCCTGATCTTTTCATGGTGAGCCATGGCTAAGAGTGGGTGGGAAGGATAAAAAATTATACTATTAATTAATATATTGGTCCACCATATTTTTAAAGAAAAATAATTACTTGAATGCTTAACTTTGTGGGCAACTTTATGGTGAAAGAAGTAATGTGGAAGGCTTGCTTTCTATACTGTAGAAGCACCTTGTCAAAATTTACATCTTATTTTTTCCAATAAAAAAGAAACATTATGACAAAGTCTAAATGGCTAAAATGAGTGAATCTACTACAGCATTAGTTCAATGTGACTGAAGCATTCAACCAACAATTGTGAAGATAGTATTTTTATGTAACCATGAAAGAGATTTTGAGAGAGGAGAAAGGAAGAAGCCAGACAGGCAGACTGATTAGGGTAGGTGCCCATAAAAACTTTTGCTGTAAGTCCCAAGAACTGGAGTGAGAACACCTACTTCCAGGTCTGTGAACTGCCCCTTTTGCACAGGCTTCTTCTTGATTGGTCCTTTTCAACCCTCTGCTGATTGGTGTATTTCAATCTCACACCATGATGCCTCTCTGATTGGTGCTGCCACCAACCAATCAGCACAGTCTCAAGACCATATAAACCCCTGACTACAGTGGCATCACGGGGTGCTTTTCTGTTTCCTATTAACTTCCTACTCACTCTGTGGTGTCCGTGGGAGTGATACAAGAACCCAGAACTGCTGAGCTAGAAGAGCAGCACATGCTGGACTGAAGGAGCTGGACCTCCTGAGTTGAGAGAGCTTCTACACTCCTTGGGGGTCTGTCTTGCCAGCCCACCTAGCCAATGGAGCTGTAACACTTCTTTAGGCTGTCTCCCCAGCCTGCTGAACTGGCAGAGCTATGAGCACTTCTTAGAACTGTGAATACTTCTTGGATTGGATAGCTGGCCTGCCAAACCAGAAGAGCTGTGAACACTTCTCAGGGGCTGGCTCATTGACCTCCGAACTAAGAAAGCTGTAACACTCCTTAGGATTCCACAGCTGTCGGCATCCCTGAGTTCTGGGTGCTACCACATTCCCCTATCCGGACGCTGTGGTGTCCTCAGCCACCATGTATCTCTCAGGCTGGCAGTGCAGCTCTGAGAACTGCAACATCCCTGGGGTCTGGCTCACCAACTTGCAGGACAAAAAAAGCTGCATCAATTTGAGAGTTAGATGTGGACAGTAAATTATGAGAGCTATGAGTTATCTGAGATCCTGGAGCATCAGTGAGAATTAATGGCGCTAATGAAATATAAAATTGTATGTCCAGAACCAAGTAGTCATTCAAAAAAAAAAAGACAGCTCATTTTTCGTATGTTGAAAAATAAGGCATTAGTGAAATAACACAAATATTCATCTTCAGTAAAAATGTCATTGCATGGAGTTTTCTTTTTCTGAGATAGAAGTATTTTCAGTAGACCTAAGTGATCTGACTCATTAATAGATGTAGATATCAAAACTTCCACTACTGGTAACAAAAAAGCTATGTGCTATACAACAATGTTTTGCTGGGACTTTTTTCTGGCTTACAGGACTCAATTGTAAAGTTCTCTAAAATTTCTGCAAGATGGTTGACATCACCAGAAAACAGTCCACAATAGGGCATTGTGGGAGTATTTAAATCATGGAAATTGGCAAATAGTGTAAGTTAGAGCTTTTTTCTCTTTAATTTTAGAGTTGTTGTTAAACACTTACTAGCTCTCCATTGCAGTGGTCCCCAACCCCTCAGGCTACAGCTGTGGACTGTTAGGAACGAAAGTCTACAGCAAGAGGCAAGCAAGTGAAGCTTCATCTGTATTTACAGCTGCTCCCCATCACTCACATTACTGCCTGAGCTCTACCTTCTATCAGATCAGCGGCAGCATTAAATTCTCATAGGAGTGCGAACCCTATTGTAAACTGTGCATACGAGGGATCTCGGTTGTGCAATCTTTATGAGAATCTCCTGTCCGATGATCTGAGGTGGAGCTGAGGTGGTGATGCTGGCACTGGAGAGAGGCTGCAAATACTGATTTACATTAGCAGTGAGGTTTGACTGCACAGAGGTCATAATAAGTCACTTGAAGACTCATATTAAAACTCTATCAGTGAGTGGTAAGTGGGTTGATGTACTTCAATTGTACAGCTGCATCTGGCAGCAGGCTTTAAATCAGAATTCAACATGTATTTTAGTCCAAGCATGGCCTGCCCATTATCTTATTTACCACTTCCATCCAAACCCCTTTTCCACATTGCACACTTTTCTCAGTCACAATTTTAGTAAGCTCACAAGCTAACCCTAGCCAAAATGAGTAAAAAATAAATGTCACTGGAGAGCTTTTTTGAAAAGGGGAAAAGACCCAGTGAGCAAACAACAGAAGACTCTAAGACCGCCAACAAAAGAAAGCTGTGTTTAGAAGAGAATACCAAGAGCTCTTCTTAAATTATGAGTTCATTGTAACAAGTGATTCACATTCTCTGAAGCCCTCTTTGTATAATATGTGGTAACCGGCTATCTAACAAAGCCATGAAACCATCAAAACTCCTTTGCCATGGAGACAAAACACCCTGCATTAAAAGATAAGCCTTTGGAGTTTTTTAAAAGAAAAAAAATGTGAATATGAAGAACAGAAGCATTTATTGAAGGCCATCACTTCATCAAATGTGTCTGCACTGAGCATCATTTTTAGTGGCTAACCACATTGCTAAAGCTAAGAAGCCCTTTACTCTTGATGAAGAGTTGATCCTGCCTGCTGCTGAGGACTTTTGTTGTGAACTTTTAGGAGAGGCTGCAGTTCAAAAGGTGGCATGTCTTCCTCTTTTGTCTAGCATCTTAAGTAGACAAACTGATGAAATAGCAGAGGATATCGATGCACAATTGTTAGAGAGGATTAATGAGTCAGTGTGGTACACAATCCAGGCTGACGATTCTACCAATGCTGACAACAAAATAACAATGCTTTTTTGTGATACGTTTTTCAGGAGGATGTGCATGAGGATATGTTGTGTACTTTTGTTGCCTCCAATACCACAGCTGCAGAACTATCCAAGTCTTTGTATTATTGCATATCAGGAAAACTGACTTGGTTTGTATTGAGATATACACAGAGAGGCTGCCATGACTGGACAGCTTTCAGGTTTCAAAGAGGTGGCTTCTGAATATTAGTCTACACATTGTATCATCTATAGAGAAATGCTTCCTACCCTAAACATGTCACCTGAACTTAACAGCGTTTTGTATGATGTGATTAAAATAATCAGCCACATTGAAATACTTACCCTTATCTCACATCTGTTCGCGCAGCTCTCTGAGAATATGGACACAGAGCGCGTGTCTTCTATTATACACAGGAATGAGATGTCTTTCTAAAGGTAGATCACTGGCCAGAGTTTCTTATGAGAGCCAATTTAGAGATTTCTTTCAGAAAAACAGTCACCACTGGCAGCACATTTCTGTTACTCAAAATGGGAGCAAAACTTGGTTACTTGTGTGACATATTCAACCTGTTCAATGAACTCAATCTGTCACTTCAGAGGAGAATGACAGCTGTGTTCAAGTTGGCAGATAAAGTGACTGCATTCAAAGCCAAACTGGAATTATGGGGTGATGAGTGAACACAGGAATTTTTGACATGTTTCAAACATTAGCAGAGATTTTGAAAGCGACTGAGCCAGGGCCTTCTTTCTCCCAGCTGGTGCATGATCATCCATCTCAGCTTTCAAAAGAGTTTGCGCATTACTTCCTAACCACAAGAGATCCCCTCACTGGGAAGGAATGGATCTGTGACCCATTTGTAAGTAAGTCAGGTGAATCAGCATTGTCTGTTGCTTGAGACTGCAAATGATGGTGGCCTTAAAATTATGTTTGAGACAGCTTCAAATCTCCACCTGTTCTGAGTTAAGGTCAAGGCAGAATATTCCGAGATTGCCACAAAAGCACTGAAAAACCTGCTTCTACTTTCAACGTCCTACCTTTGTGAAGCAGGGTTTTCTGCAGTGATAGCAACCAAACGAGATTATGGAGTAGACTGGACATAAGCAACATACTTTGGGTGTCACTATCTCCCAACACTCCCATCTAGTTGCAGGAAAACAAGCTTAGGGCTCCCACTGATTCTGCATTATGGTGAGTTGTATAATTATTTCAGTATATATTACAATGTAATAATAATAGAAATAAAGTTACACAATAAATGTAATATGCTTAAATCATTCTGAAATAAGTCCTCCTCTCCCTCTCACCCCAGTTCATGGAAAAAAAATTGCCTTACAT
This sequence comes from Carlito syrichta, assembly GCF_000164805.1. Lineage (NCBI taxonomy): Eukaryota > Metazoa > Chordata > Mammalia > Primates > Tarsiidae > Carlito > Carlito syrichta. Next base: position 414,729 of record NW_007248078.1, read on the forward strand.
GAAACCAGTCCTTAATACCAAACAGGTTGAGGACTGCTGCTCTATTGCATTACAACCTTTTTGGCAAATTCTGGACTTCTTTGTGATTGACTTGACATTTAGCAGTGAAAACATTGTTATTCTTTTTAATCATATTAGTAAATATGAGTTTTTTAAATGTAGTGTTTTCAAGTAGGGGAAAAGAAACCACATACTAAATCTGACATGAGGTGCCTCTTCCAATAATTTAGCCTCTTTTAAAAAATTGATACATGACTTTGTACACATTAATGTGAGAGACAGAGTTATTTTTCTGTTACTAAGTAATTTTTAATCTTAATTTTTAAATTAAAAACATATTCTACAGTAAAAACTAAATATTAATATAGATTCTTAAGTTAAAATGAGATATTTCAAAAAATTTTTGAGTTATAGGTAAATTATAGTGTTTGCCTTTAGAACTGTTGGGAAGTCATGTTTATTTTCACTGAACACTAGATATTCTTCTAACAAAATGGTTAAGAATAATAAGCTCACCTAAAATTCAAATTTGTACAAATTTGGCATGAAAGTAAATTTTGCTTTTATATACACACAAATACAACAAATAGTCATTTTTTAATGATCACTCACATTAGAGTCCTATTGCTGCTGTAACAAACTATCATTAAATGAATGGTTTAAAACAATACATGTGTTTTCTTACAGTATAAAGTCAAAAATCCAAAATCAGTCTCATTAGCTTATACTCAGGTGCTAACAGGTCTACGTTTCTTCTGGAGGTTCTTTTTTTTTTTTTTGAGTTGGAGTCTCACTCTGTCACCCAGACTGGAGTGCAGTGGCCGCTCCAGGCCACCGCAACTTCTACCTGCTGGGCTTCGGCGATCCTTCTGCCTCAGCCTTCCAAGTAGCTGGAACTACAGGCATGCGCTACCACACCTGGCTCATTTTTTTAAATTCATTGTAGAGATGAGGTCTCACCAAGTTGCCCAAGCGGGTCTTGAACCCGCGGACTCAGGCAATCCACTCACCTCAGCCTCCCAAGGCACGGGATTACAGGCTGAGCCACTGAGCCCGGCTCTTCTGGAGGTTCTTAAAGACAACCCATTTTCTTGTCTTTTCCAGCCTCTGAAGGTCATATGCATTCCTTGGCTTTTGGCCTCTCTTTCATATTCAAAGTCAGCAGTGCAGTGTCAAGTATCTCTCTGACCTCTGCTTCTACCTTCACATCTTTTTCTTTGACTCTGACTCTCCTGCCACTCTCTTTTCCCTTTTAAGGATCCTTGTGATTACATTGTGCCTACCCAGATAATCCAGGATAATCTCTCCATCTCAAGATCTTTAATCCCATCAGTAAAATCACTTTTGCCATATAAGGTGACTTGTTCACAGGTTCTGGATAATAGTTGTGGGCATCTTTGGGTAGCCATTATTCTCCTCTACACAGTTTGTCTTTTAGTTCCCAAAGATTTGTGTCTGTACCACATACAAAGTATATTCATGCCATTCCAAGTTTTCCTAAATCCAAACTCATTTGCAATTCAAGTTTAAGGTTTCATCTAAACCTCATCAACTCAAAAGTTCAAAGTCTCATGATCTCAATTTCATATGGGTGAAGCTCTGGGTGTAATCTCTCCTGGGGCAAAATGACTCTCCATTTATGGATGTGTGAAACCAGAAAACAAGTTATCTGCTCTCAAAATATTTTGGTGGAACAGTCATAATTACCAGCATGAACATACCTATTCAAAAAAAAAAGAAGGTAGAAAAATGAAAGGAGTCACTATTCCCAGGTAACTTAAAAAACTCCATTAGGTTTCTCACATAACCCCAGTAAGAATGGCCATGGTTAATAAAACAAGCAACAACAGAAACTGGTAAGAATGCAGAGAAAAGGGATCACTTCTACACTGCTGGTGGGAATGCAAATTAGTTCAACCTCTATGAAAAACAGTGTGGGAATTTTTAAAAGAAGTTTGACTTTCCATATGACCCAGCAATCCCCCTATTGGGAATATACCTGGAGGAACACAAATCATTCTATAAAAAAGATACCTGCACATGCATGTTCATTGTAGCACTATTCACAACAGCAAAAACATGGAACCAACTATGCTGCCCAACAAAAGTAGACTGGATTTAAAAAATGTGGTACATAAGCACAGTGGAATATTATGCAGCCTAAAGAAGGACAAATGTGGATTTCGCAGCAACTTGGATTGGATTTGGAGTCAATACTACTCAGTGATCTATCACAGAAATAAAAGACAGAGTTCCACATATTCTCACTCATAAGTGGATCCTGAGCATTTACCATAAAACTATAAGAAAGGGATTGGCAGTAGCAGAATTCTGCTGGATGGGAGTAGGGGGAACACAACATCAATAAGGGTACCTGATCTCAAACCAACAAGGTGGGGACCAAAGGGAGGCTCAAACTTCACTTGTAGGATGTCCACTTGTATACCTAATCCTGAATTGTACCCTACATCTTAAAAAAAAAACAACAAACTCCATTAGGTTTCAAAATCAGGAAACATTTCTCTATGACTTATAACTCTGTCCTCAGAGTCATTTTTCCTTTTTCATTACAGGTAGCACATGTTTGCAGCTGAGTAGTTTTATTTGCCTGTTTTCTGCCTGTATCATTTAAGGAGTCTAGCAGTCTTCTTTCATTTCATTTTTCATCTCATATTCTTTAATCCCTTTGGGATCAAGCTGGCAATGTTTCTGCTGATGTAAAATTCTCAAGAACCTTATTTGTCTCCTGTGTATGTCACAGGAATTCACTTCATTATAAAACAGGCTTCTTCACAGATCCTTTCTGGATAATCCCATCTATATTCCTGGCTTCTTCTGAGATGCCTAAGGAGATCCATGAGACACATGCCTAATCTCTTTAGAGAGCTCTCTCTTTTGTTATGGTCCAAGTAATGTTCAGCTACACACTCTTGATACTGGTAAATCAAGGGGCAGAGAACTGTAGAAAGAAGTCTATTTCTGAGTTTGAATCCAATCCAGGGAGCAGAGTGAGACTTGAGGTCTTTCTAAAACAATTCTGCGCATCCTTCAGGTCTCGCAGCCCACTTTTATAGTCCAGAGTTGTCGGTACCTATACATTAGCCATATGACCAGCAGAGTATTGTATAGAACTTAAGTTACAGCTGCATTTTACTTTTAGATAGTGACATTTAGAGTAAAGGAAGTTTACAAGGCCTAAGACATCATGCAGTGCAAAAGTTATGCAAATCACAAGACTTATAACTGCATTGATACTATATTGTTCAAACCTATGCCTGTTAAGAAAGGGAATAAATAGGGATTTACATCTTTGGGTGTAGTCTGCAGGGAAGTCCAGGGTTCCCTGAAACTACTTACTGGGAGTGCTTGGAAGACAAGGGGACTCTCAGTGATGTGCTCAGGAATGTGCAGGGATACTTGAACCCTTGCCATGCTCTTCTCTAGGGGCTGTGGCAATATGGACAGACATTAGCAGTTTGCTGTGTCACTTTGAACACTCAACCTTTTGATCCTTCGGAGGCACTGGTAAAAGTCTGACCAGTCACATCCTTGGCTTTCTCTCCTAAACATGCTTTTCTGACAGCAAATATTAATGTGTATTGTGACTTAGATAGGCTAGCAATTTTCTAAATAACCAAGTGTTGATTGTAATGCAATAATTTTTCTCAACAGTTCTTTCTTTACTGTATTTCTTCCTCTTGTCTTTTATTATAAACAGCAAGAAAAAAAATTCATACCTTCAACACTTTTCTTGGAAATGTCTTCAGCAAAATATCAAAGTTAATCATTTATAAGCTTTACTTCCCACATAACTGCAGGACATAGCTGAGCTAAGCTTTCAGCTATTATGGCAAGGGTACCCTCTCCTCCAGTTTCCACGAACATTTTCCTTAGATATCTCACTGGCAGTATTTTTAGCATTCATATTTCTGCTGACAGCCTAAGATAATTTAAGTATTCTCTAAGATAATATAAGTTTTTCTCTATGGTGCTGCTCACATCACAGTCCTAATCAGCTGGGGTGCCAATATCCATGTTTCTACAAGTAGTCTGTCAAGGTAATCTAGGTTTTCTTTCCTATTATCCTTCTCAAAATTCTTCTAGCCTCCACTCAGTATGCAATTTCAAAATCATTTCCACATTTTTAGGTATTTATTATAGTAGCATGCCACTTCCAAGTACCAAAATCTTTGTCAATTGGGGATCAAAAAAACAGAGCCAGTAGGTGTATATTAGAAGATTTACTGCAAGTTTTTGGCTCCTGTGGTTGTGGAGGATGACTAGAAAAATCTTAAATATGCAGGGTAGGCAATCAGGGAGGGCAAGCTAGAATGCTTGGGTACTAGTTGAAGGTGCAGTCCATACACAGAAATTTTCTTCTCAAGGGAAGGCTCATTTGTGTTCTTGAGACTTTTCAATGATTGAATCAGGCCCACCCAGATTATCTAGGGTAATTTTCCTTACTTGAATCCAATTTATTATGAACTTTAGTCACATCTACAAAATGCTTTCACAGAAAAATCTAAATTAGTATTTAATTGAATAGCTGTGGACTGTAGCATGGCCAAGTTGACATATAAAATTGATCATTATGGGGTCCCAGGAGGATATCTCTCAGGTGAGTATTAGAAAAAGTATGGTTTCTCTTGAATAACTAAATAAAATTTACCTTAAGCTTGATTAATTTTTCTCTTTTCTGCTAACAATTTTAGACCTAAATGTTTGACCCATTCTAGTCATGATACTATGTACACCAGAGAGTGTTACACTTTATTATTTTCTCATCGATCTAATTCCTAAATTTACTCCATAGTTTTGTATTTTATGTACTTACAAATTTCCTCAAATTTTTAAGGAAAGCAATCCAGAGTAATACATAAAATAGTAGCAAACATATGTGGACTCTTTGACTCTCTGGGTTTTTCACTGTGTTTCCAATAAAACTGTGGGTCATTGGTTCTTTTATTACTCTTACAAACTTAAAGAAACATGACAATATATGTTAGAGGTAATTGTGTGTGTGTCTTTTACATTTTCTCAATTCATCAACACCTTATGAGAAGGTAGTGGTTCATCTTAGGGAGGACTTACTTATCTCCTTTAGAATTGGTCTGGGTAGCAGATAAATGCTATGAAAGCCTGAAAAAAATGACCTCAACAGCATTTGACATGTTGGTTTTTAATGATTTCTCTATTACAGTCTTATTATAAGCTAAAGTTGAAGCTGAAATATTTGATAAGTGACACTTGAAATCAACTCAAAATTTCCTGAGTAGCCCAGAATGGCATCATGAGCACAAGGACAGTACTTTTCTCCATCATGCTCGGTCATCACCCTCACACCATATGTATGAGTTCTGACTATATATTTTAAGCTTCCTGTGGAAAAAAGATATGCTCTTTGCTTCTCTCTCCCTCTAGGGGTAGCTCTTCCCCAATTTCTTTTTGATCTTTTCCCTAGAGAAGGAATTCCTTACTCTTATTATTAAGAGACTATTAAAATTGTCTGGTAGTATCTTTTGTTGTTTCCTTTTTTTCTAATATGCAATTAGAATTGGAAAGAAAACTATGGACTTTTTTCTTGGATGGAAAAATTGTCCATCCATCCACCCAC
>NW_007248078.1:420362-466193 GCF_000164805.1 Carlito syrichta
CACCCACCCACCCATCCATCCATCTATCCATCCATCCATCCACCCATCCATCCACTCACACATCTATTCCTTAAAATTTAGTAAGAATTGATCTGTGCTAGGCACTGTTTTAGATTTTGAGTATAACTGATGAACAAATTAGGTCCTGTTAGGTTTTGTCCTGGTTTGCACGGAAGTTTCATTTTCTTAGGGAGATATTGACTATAAGATGTAAACAAATAATTGACTATAATAATATTGATCATGGTTAGTCTTATGTACAAATTAAAACAGACCATATTAGTCAGGGTTATTTAGAGAACCAGAACCAATGGAATACATACAAACACACACACACACACACACACACACACACACAAACACACACACACACACACATACACGACTGAAGTTATTAGAAGAATTAGCTTACACTATTATGAGGGTGAGTGATATTGCGAATCCTGGTCCAAGTCTGAGGCCTGAAAACTAAGAGCATTCTTTGAGGGCAAAGAGAAGATAGCTGTCCCAGGTCAAACAGAGAGAGTAAATTCCATCCTTCCTCTGCCTTTTTGTTCTGCTTGGGCCCTCAATGAATTGAATGATGCACATGCTTATTGGATTTACTCAGTCTGCCTATTCAAATGCTAATCTCGTTCAGAAACTCCCTCACAGTCACACCCAGCAATGTGTTACCAATTATCTGAATGCCCTTAAGGCCAGTCAAGTGCTATTGGGCACAGAATAATATGCCATTGAGCAAGAGTGGAAGGACAATTTACATAGAGTGGTCAGGGAAGTTCTCTCTGAGTCTGTAGCATTCAAGCTAAGTTTTGAATAATAATGAAGGAGCTGGGTTTTTTTTTAGATCTGTGGAGAGTATTTCGGGCAGAGTAGCAACAGTGTGAAAGTCCTATAACTTGGTATCTCAGCCTTAAATTGTATTTTAAAGCTTTTTTTCTATTTCTTAGTCTTATGATGTAGCCTTAAAATGTGCTTTAGAAGCTTATTTTCTCCTTTTATCTACCAGTCACTCCATGCACGTTTGTCTAACTACATACTAGCTTAGAAATTCCAGGAACTAATCTTAAAACAACCTGACTGCAGAACCCTCCCAAGATGATTAATCCCTAACCTAATTGCAGTTGTGGTAACAACAACCAGACCTCTCAGGGATGGCCACCCAAGATAAGCCATCAGAACAAGACATTTTTACCCTATTCCACTCCTGTATATTCCTCATACTGTGTTTCCCCTTTTAAACCCTTGCGTGCAGCCTAAAAATCAGAAATGAACTGTTTGAGGCATGAACCTCGCCATTTCCCCATCTGTTGGCTTTTGAAATAATGTCACATTCCTTTCACCAATCCTTGTCTTTCGAGTTTGACTTTGAGTGGCAAGTAGCTGGGCTTGCTTTTGGTTAGAGTTCTAAGATAGGAATAAAATGGGTGTTAACAAGGAGAAAAAAAAAAAAAAGAATACCAGTGTGGCTGAAGATTGAGAGAAGAAAGAGAAGTCAGAGCTGGATCACAAAGGACTTGATAGAAATTTTATAGGTAATGAGTTTGTTTTTATGAGGGTAATGAAGTCATTGGGGGATATTAAGTAGGGGAGTGCCATGATGACATTTGAATTTTTAAAAGATGCCTCTGATTACATAAAGTGAATAAATTGTGTGTGTGTGTGTGTGTGTGTGTGTGTGTTTGTGTAGGATGTGAGGTCTGGGAGTGCTCAAAAATGGAAGCTGAAAAGTCAGTCAGGGGGCCATTGGAGATATCCTGGGAAGAGTAGAAGAAGCCTTGGACCATAGTGGGCATCAATGGAAAGGACAAAAACAATCAAACAAAAAAACCCAAGTAGATCTAGGCTATTTTTTGGAGCTAGAACTGCAAGTACTTCTGGGAGGGCCACAAACTATGTGAGAGGGTCAGGGTGAGACTCGAATCCAAAATCTTACCAAGTTTCTGATTTTCTTAAGTAGGGTGGAGCCATGTACTGAAATGAAATTAACAAGGGAAAGATTGGATGTGGCACGTGGGTGTGTGCATGCCTTTGAGTGTGTGAGTGTTTGTGGGTGTATCAGTATTTTTCTTTTGAGTATGTTATGCTTGACAAATATGTTAAGCATTTAAGGAGAATTGTCAAGTAACCAATTGTATATATGAATCCGTGGCAAGGCCAGGGTTGGAGATGCAGTTAGAAATATTTGGCACGTATATTGTCTACAAAGCTATGGGAATGGATAGAAGCTTTTCTGGAGAAAGGATGGCTAGAAAATGCTCAGAGATTTTGACCATTTTCTGACCAGAAGAAGATGAGATTTGGATTCAGGATTTAAGCTGAGTCAGTGCTGGGAAGTCCCCATAGTGGTAAAGGTTAAGTTTCTTAGGCTACACATTCGACCTCATTTTAAGAGTTTTAGGCTGGGCACGGTGGCTCAGGCTTATAATCCTAGCACTTTGGGAGGCCAAGGTGGGAGGACTCGAGCCCGGAACTTGAGACCAGCCTGGGCAATATAGCAAGACCTAGAAAATATCAAAAACATAGCCAGATGTGGTGTCATGCGTCTGCAGTCCCAGCTACTCTGGAGGCAGAGGTGGAAGGATTGTCTGAGCCCAGGAGGTTAAGGCTGAGGTGAGCCGTGATTGTGCCACTGCACTTCATCCTGGGTGAGAGAGTAAAACTCTGACTCAAATAAATAAATACATAAATGAAAGAAAAGAAAAAAAATCAAAGAGCTTTAATGATAAAATTATATCTTGTTTCCAATTGAACATTTTTCCTGTATGTACAGAAGAATGGAATTCATTGCTAGTTGTGCTACGGGGCAATAGCTCTCACTGCAGCCATGGCCATTGGGAATGTCAAAGAACTTCATGATCCCCAGCCTTATAAACTGCTACTTTTTGGGAATGATAACTTCATGAAAAGTCACTGGAGAGAAACAAATAAATTATAGTAAATCTGTTACCAGGAACATGTATGAAGCGCTTATTATCTTTAACACTACTTTATTTTATGAAACATTTCTCTAGATACTTAAAACAATCTAGTGTCTTAAGTTAGTACTTTGAAAGTTAAAATCCTCTAGGACAGGGTCCCCTACTGCCGGGCCACTGACTGGTACTGGTCCATGGTCTATTTGGAACCAGGCCACACACCAGGAGGTGAGCAGCTGGTAAGCCAGCAAAGCTTCATCTGTATTTATAGCCACTCCCCATCACTGGCATTATCACCTGCACTCCACTTTCTGTCAGATCAGTACTGAAAAGCCTGCTTCCATTTCCAACATCCTACCTTTGTGAAGCAGGGTTCTCTGAAGTGATAGAAACCAAAACGATATTATGGAGTAGACTGGACATAAGCAACACACTTTGAGTGTCACTGTCTCTCATCACCCCCAGATGGACCATCTAGTTGCAGAAAAACAAGTTCAGGACTCCCACTGATTCTGCATTATGGTGAGTTGTATAATTATTTCATTATATATTACAATGTGATAATAATAGAAATAAAGTGCACAATAAATGTAATGTGCTTGAATCATCCCAGAACTTCCCACCCCTTCACCATCTGGGGGAAAAATTGTCTTCCATGAAACTTGTCCCTTATGCCAAAAAGTTTGGGGACCACTGCCCTAGGAAACCATTAAATGCAGTTTATAAATTTCTAGCAATTTATTAGTAAGTAGCTCAAATTCTTTTTATGTAAAATTATGAAAGTGCCTGCCATTTATTTGTAAGTATGTAAAAAAGGATTTAAAGTATCTGCTTAGGGAATCACTGTCTAAGGGAAGAGCATGGGGCTGCCTGTCTAGGCATCTATACTCACTCATGATGTCTCTTGTGTAAAGAAGATATTTCTATATTCTTTTGTACTGTGCACCCTCTGGGCAAGTGTTCCCTTGTCATGATAATTTCTTCTTTTGGTTTCATAATCTTGTGTAAGATAGTTGAAGTTCGTAAGTTCTATGTTACAAGCAAGAAGATGCAAGTTTATATTAAGGCTGTGTTTGAATGGCAAGGCCTTGGCTGGTTTCCATAGAGTACTTTAAGTTTTGTAGATTATGTGTACGTGGTTCATGAATCCCAGGTCTCTGAAAACTCCAGTTTTCTTCAGGGAACTTGGTATCAAGGTCTTGTATTCCTCCTGTTGATGTGGAACACACAGACATATTTATTGTTCTTTTCAGCAACTAGGATGATGTCTCCTTTTCCCCTCTGCTGTTACTGTGCACCAGGCTCTGCCTAGGCCACTCTTGAATGGAGATCCTCTTTTTCTCAGCTTCTCATGGAAAGAGTTTAAGGAATTAAATGCTTAAAGATCTAGAGGAGGTGGCATTCCAACTTTCTTTTTATGAAATATCTGATGAGGGTGGTGTGGCTCACTCCTGTAATCCCAGAACTTTGGGAGGTGGGTGAGAGAATTGCCTGAACCCAGGGGTCTCTAGATAATAAAAAAAAACATTAGCTGGGAGTAGTGATGCACACCTGTAGTTCCAGCTATTTGGAAGGCTTAGGGGGAGGAATCTCCTGAGTCCAGCAGGTTGAGGCTATGGTAGCTACGATTGTGCAACTACACTCTAGGTTGGGCAACAGAGTGAGTCAAAAAACAAAACAAAGCAAACAAATAAAAAACTAAAATATTTGGTGGGTATGTCTTATTTACGTAGTTTCTACTTTACAAGAAGAATAATAAATTGCTCTTAGTTTCATTTTTGTTACTAGAAAATTAGCCTTCAAATAGGTTAAACCATTTCTCAACCAGAGACTGAGGTTCCTAAGCAAAATTCTATCCAGAAAAATTCAAGATAGAGAGGAAGAAAAAATTCAGAGACCAAGGTCACAAACAAACAAATGAAAGTTCTTATGCTTTCAATATTCATTAAAATTAATCTGACAATACAATAAATGAAATAAACATTACATCTAACTTAAATGTATTAACTGAGTAAGAACTGGAACAGTCATTTTTAGTGCCTTATTTTGGTTACTGGAAATTTATAGGAGTTCCTATGTGATTTTAACAAAATCTTTATATGTGAGTTTTTCTGTATTGCAGAAAAATCTGTCAAGTAAGAGGCATTTGTGTGTGTGTGTGTGTGTGTGTGTGTGTGTGTGTGTGTGTGTGTGTTGTGGTATTGTGTCTTGCCCCAACCAATTCTTCTATCCATTTCAAAATTTATATCTCAGTTTTAAATTTCAGCCTCCTGGGTCCCTTCTTGACCCCAGAGACTGATATTTAGATGTTGAAGAAGGAAAAACAATTAGAGATTTCAATTTATTTGGCATAGCTGCTTTGTGATATTCTAGACCCGCTAATGAAAACATAGTCTTAATTCTGTTCATGGTCATTTTGAACTAAAGTATGTAATTTCACACCTCTTTTCTACACAGGGCTTAGATTAGTTACTCCCAGGAGTGGGTGCTTCAAAGTTTCCTAGGCCTCCAGGGTCAAAACCATTCAGCTCTTACTTCCATTTAATTTTTTTTCCTTCTAGTTCCCAATTCCAAAATATTTCCAGTTATCTCCAAAAAAAGAGTGCAATTTTGGGTCCTGAAATAAAAATTCGCAAGCTTGAAGAAAATTTATATACAGAAATAATTCCATTTAGATCAACAACTAACAGTTGCAGGGAGAGATAAAAGGCTTAGAGTTGAAAAGACTCAAGTTGGAGAAATGTGCCACTCACTGTGTGGCCTTGGGAAATTATTTAATTTTTCAGTTTTGCTGTTTCTTTGGATAATAATATCTTTTCTACACAGGGAATACTAAATGAATTAATACACAAAGAATACTTAACACATTCCCTGGCATATTCGTACTTAATAAGTTATTAATGTTAACTACTATAAATAGTACTATACATATATATGTCACTAAGAGAATATTTAGAAGGGTACATTTTTGCAATGACTTATTTTTTAATGATGAAGACTCCTCTGTTAATATAATTTTAAACACTATCATCTTATGTCAAGTCAGTTATCAACACTTTAGAATATACTGATCATAGTAGAAAGTGACCGTTGACCATGGAGAGGGTCTGTGAGTGTTCAGCTGAAGAATGAGTTCATTAATTAGTATTAATTAATACATATTCATGTGTGGCATGCAGACAAGAGGTGATTTAAGAAAAAAATTACTGAAATGGCAAACCAATGGGGCAAAATAAACATCTCTGCCAAATTATGATAGTCAAGTTTTCAAGGATTCATATAGGTAGCTGGTTAAAACAAATATGCAAGGACTAGTGAAAAAATGGAATTAGAGGTCATTCCTGGGGTTTAAGGATGTGAAATAATCACACTCCCTCTCCTCTCTGAGTTCTCAAACTATAGAAAAGAATCAATACTACTATTAAAGCTTAATTTAGGAATACTGCAAGGAACCCAAGGTCAAATTGGGCTTCCATTTCTATCTCATGATGGAATATTTTACTCAGTTCCAGATCTGTTTGCAGACCACCTATAGGTTTTCCTTGGAAATAGGGGTATTCTACTACTCTGCTAACCATAGGAGTAGTGGAAATCAAGAAGTGAACAAATGTTTCTTAAAGAATTGCAGAGGAAGTTGGATATGGAATGGAGGCAGGAGAAAGAACTAGAGAATGAATTCCAGAAGGTAGAGGAACCTTGTATAAGCAGCAACTAGGGAGCACCCACTTTTATTGAATGAAGGAGGAAGGTGACAGCAAGGAAAGACACACACACACACACACACACACACACACACAGAGAGAGAGAGAGAGAGAGAGAGAGAGAGAGAGCGCGAGAGAGAGAGGATTCCTTCATAGACAAAACTAATTGTGAAGAACCGTTTGTCGTTGTTATGTCTCATTTTGTTTTGCTGCTTCTTCCAAGATTGTCTTTGAATTGCTTGATGAAATTAATTCAGAATGTTTTTTAGCTGATAGTTCTTTAAGATCTGGGAATAAAGAGAACATGCTTCAGTACATTTTTATCAGGGTAGAATTGATGAAACTGGCCCAATTTCTCCATAGGACTGATGTGTACTGTTTTTTTTTTTTTGTTGTTGTTGGAGTCTCACTCTGTCACCCAGGCTGGAGTACAGTGACACACTCACATCCACCAGTGATCCTTCCACTTCAGCCTTTCAAGTAGCTGGAACTACAGGCACATGCTACCATGCCTGGCTAATTTTTGATTTATTGTAGAGACGAGGTCTCGTCAAGTTGCCTGGGCTGGTTTTGAACCCACGGGCTCAGGCAATCCACTCGTCTCGGCCTCCGAAAGTACTGGGATTACAGGCTGTGCCACTGAGCCCAGCCCCGACCCTCCTGGTTTGAAAGCTTGAAACTTAAATTTGTCTTATCTGATTTCCTTTCTCAGGAAACCAACTTTTAGACCTCCCAGATAGTATCAAGGAACTGAAACTCACCACTTCTGGACAATGAGATGCCAGAGCCCTCATCAGTCATGATTGCTTCCTTATCCTTCTGTACTTGTCTTCCTGTGCACATAGCTACCTTCCTTCCCTGTAATATACCTCCCCCCTCAGTATTAGTAACCTGGGGAGCTGAGTTTGAGACTAATCTCCTGTTCTCTTTGACTGATATCACCCAAATAATGCAAAAGAGAGAGCCACATCTATAGAAGGGAGTAGAAGGCTTCCATTTCTTTTGGTGACTCCAAATACCGGTGAGACTTTTATGTTTTACATATATTTCCTTTTGGGGATTATTGAATTATAACTGGAGGAATAAAACCTTCTCACCAACACAAGGGTGCCATGTTGTATAAGAGTTTATCAAGGATTTGGCAAGTAGTAATTTTGGAGCTTTATCCAAGTCTTTGCTCAGCAGAGAAAGGCTCACTCAGAGCTGAGCTGGCTGTTAAAATAAAAAAAAGGGAAATTATTTTTTCTCCTGAGAGGAAGTTGGCAGAAAGCAGAATGCAGTCAAGTGGTGCCAAAAGATAGATGCATAACTGAACAGCATGAAAGAATGATCAGAGGACTGAAGGAAAGGGAAATACAGTCAGTTGTTTGTTTTGATTGGGAAGGGAATATGATCAGAACTTGTGGCACAGTAAGAAAAGTACACTTGTCCTAGGAGATTTGCACCTCTCTGAGCACCTCCTGTCTCTCTTATCCTTCCTTAAAGACCCTTAGACTAGTCACAACATTGCACTTTACTTCAGTCTCATGCTTCTGGAAAGAATTTAGAAATCTCCCTCACTCTTTTGTGTTCTGAGAAATAGTTAAGCACAGAAAAAAATTTTGCTCTTATACATTCTGAGATAAGCTTGTTTCTGTCTTTCCTTGTGACTCCCATAAGACAAAGATTCTTTTTCTTTTTTCTTGCTTCCATCAACCCGAGGCTCTCTTCCTTTTCTTTGAGATGCTTCTTGTTAATGAATGTTATCTTTATAGCAATAGCTTGAATAAAATCATATCCTTAATTGTTCTGTGCATTTTGGTCTTTCACAGTTTTGGTGTCATGACTTATCGTGAATTAGCCCTTTGGGTGGATTCTCATCTGCTGTACCCAGATAGTGAGTTCTTTCTGAACCCTTGTGTTTTGTTCCTCATGGGCTATCCAGTGATCCAGTGGCAAGTCCAGCTCCTGGTCCTGTGTTCTAGACTTTTGTACACTAGTAGAACAATAAGGATTGGAATTTGATTCTGTTTAACTTCTTGCTTTGCTTCTGGTGGCAACTTCTTTTGGTTGACAAGACCATTTGGTGATCTTTGTAAATGTTTACATGACTTATAGAAATCTTATCTCTGTTGGGTGAAGGATAAAAAGAAATCTGACTGGTTAGCCTTTTCTATTTGTCTATTTTGAGATCAAATCAATTAAGAATGTATACCCATTAGGAAAAAGACAACCCTTTGTATTTTTATGTTTTTGATTAACCTATGGGTGACATTTTAGAAATGAAGTTGTAAGGTTTCTCTCTCTGTGTAGCTATATGTTTATATGTGTTTGGTTTAGAAAGCTTTTTTTACCTTTCATTGTGTGAATGTGTAATATTTTTCTACTTCTGGATGGTATTACCAAATTGGATTATGAAATATTTTAGAAATATTTTACTCTGATTGGTTTAGACTACCTACATGAATTGAGTAGTCATAAAATTCCCAGAAATTCAGCCCTTTGTGACCTACATAACACAGACTCAAAAAAAAAAAAAAAAAAAATTCCCAGAAATTAGGACTAATAAAACTCAAATACTTGCAAAAATGAGGTGTAAAAAAATTAACTCATAAATGTTTTAGTAAGTAACATTATGGTAATTTTGGTAAATCTTTGGCAAACAAGACTACTTTAATAATCTTGGTTTAATTGAAAACAGATCTTCTCCAAGTTATCAGCATTAAGTATAATACAATTATGAATTTTTATTCTGTGTGGAAATGGTCTTTCTAAACTAATACAAATTTTCTGACAAAATAACCTAACATTACTTCCACTTAATGTTTAAGATTATTAAAAATGTAAACCTATGTTTAACCAAATTGAATAATTATTCTGAATAACTTTTAGCCATAATTATATTTTATAGTATGTCAGTTTCAATAGTTTCTAATCTCTTTGGGTACCTTATTTTAAGTCAATTTAATTAATGAATATTCATTAGATGCCTAGATCCATTCTAAGTAGGCAGAGTACTGAAATATTAATTAATAAACATAATTTTGAGTTTATATGCTTTTTTTTTTTTGCCTCATTTCATATGCTACCGGGTTACATATACATGTCTGCCAATAAGTGTGCTCGTTTTTTTGTTTTTGTTTTTTGTTTTTGTTTGTTTTGAGTTGGAGTCTCACTCTGTCGCCCAGGCTGGAGTCCAATGGCATGCTCATGGCCACCTCAGCGTTGACCTGCGGCAATCCTTCCACCTCAGCCTTCCAAGTAGCTGAAACTACAGGTGTGTGCTACCACAACCAGCTAATTTTTTATTTATTGTAGAGACGAAGTCTTGCCTAGTTGCCTGGGCTGGTCTTGAACCCGTAGGCTCAGGCAATCCACTTGCCTCTGCCTCCCAAAGTGCTGGGATTACAGAAGTGTGTTCATTTATTTGCTTTATTGAGAAGTTGTGCTGTAAGAGATGTGTGTTGCTGTATATAACTGTGAAATGTTGATGAACTCTGTTACTTTGCTGCAAAATGCTGGAGACAGTTTACATCATCCCTCTCTTGGCTTTCTCTGTGAAATAGCCCTGACTGTAGTTAAAAGTTATTGTCACAATAGGCAAAGGAGCCTCTGCTAGGAGCAGTTGTGACAAAGAGAAACAATGTTGTATACAAGGTAAACAAGATGTGTTAAGGAAAAAAGAGAGTTACTTTTTGTCCAGAAGTAACATAACTGATTGTTCCAGAATGAGAAAAATAAAAGTTTAGGACAAAACTGAATGACTATATGAAGTTGTAGGAGGTTCACAAAAGGGGGTTTTTGTTTTGGGTCAAAGCTGGCTAAGGTTTGGTGGATTTATTGATAAGATTGTCAGAGAAAAACTGTAGTGTCAAATATTCTGATGCCAAACTGTAATTTGGTTTTCTCTCTGTTAAAATGGCTTGATTTCCTTGTATTATTGGTCTGCTCTTAATAATGTTATAAATACATTTTTTTTTTTTTAACCTTCTGCATAGTCTGGATAAGAGAGATTCTCTGTCTTCCCTGTCTATTTTACCAAAATAACATTCTCTGGTTTATAATGACTTTATTTAGTCTCTGATTTATTTTTTAAAAAAACAAAGACTTCTCATGTCACACTTCTCTTCAATCATGTTACTTCTTATGTTCATTTAAAAATATTCTGTTGTTACTTTGAAATGAGTTGCAAAGCATTTTCTCTCAGGCACCCATGATCTGATTCCCATTTTAAGTGTTCAAATCTCCTGACAACTTTTGATTATTGCCTTCCCAGAATTGAATGCTATCTTTTGCACTTAAAACTGTCTTTGCAATTTTTTCAGTGGGTTCCTGGAAAACCACAAAAGATGTGTTATTTCATCTTATAAAAAGAGAGGTGATGGAAATGATTTGTTTTGTTTTGTTTTCTTGAATGTCTTACTATAGATGAGTTGCAGGGGAAGCATTGTCAAATTGGAGGAGGTGTGTTTAGATTCCCTTAGATTAAAATTTAGAAGTAAAATGTTGTTGATATGAATATTTCAGAAGTCATATAGGAAGTTGTATGGGGAGGTCTTAGAAATTAGTCAATTCTCTTACTGTCCATGATGTTTTCATTAATCAGAATCCTGTTGTGACTTTGCCTGATATCAGACAACAGCAGTATTGGATATTACATTTTTATGACAATTTCAGTTATTTAAAATAATATTAACTTGGTATTAATTTACTTTTTAACTTGAATCTAGTGTCTCCAATGCCACTGGTTTTTAATAGAAACTTTGTCTCTCTCACCTATGGAATTTTCTTGATATATAGATGTTGAGGGCCTAGTTTCAACTTGGAGAATCTCCTTACTTGATATTCTTGATACATTCTAACTATGAGCTTGGTATATTCATAGTAAATTATGTCTCAGGGCTAATATATATTGTATCTGAAGACTTTTTCTTTGTAAAGGTAATATTCATCTATTTTTATAAATTAGATGTAAGAGTCATTCTTCTTTGAAAATGAGAACACATTATATTTATAGACATTTTGTCTAAAACTTTTTAGATTGACATTATCTAATATTGCATGGCATAAAAACAAACACATTTCCTAGTCAGCTAGATTATTTTTGTAATGAACTCTCATTAGGTCTTTTTCTTTTGGAAATCACAAGTAATATATTAAACCATTTTAAGTCTTTTGTCATCTATCTATATGTTTATTTTTTGTTTTACTCTAATATTTCCTTAAAAGCACTTGCAATTAACTTCAGGCCTGAACACTTTATTTTCAAGATAGAAAGATTGCTTTAGGAGCCCACGGGAAAGGTCTATGCCAGGCACTTTTGGGCTCAGGCTTCTGATGGAACTGTTTAAATATCTTTGAGGCCATACCAGTGAACTTGAGATTGTCAGAATTCTAGTTCAGAAGTCAATAGGTTTATGAGACTGCTAACACAAGATTAAGCAGATAAAGAATTGACTACATAGCACTAAATTAACTGATGAATGGTAATTGTTGGTTTTATTTGGAATACTGTTAATGTTTTAATGTTCTACTTTCAGGGATTATAAAGAACTTCTTTCTTTTTTTCTTCAATTTATCTATAACTCATGACTACTTAGTAGATTGTGCTTTCTTTCATAAATCGAAATAAAACATTTGTAAATGATTTCTTTCTCCTTGACTAATGAATATTCTTGATTTTAGGGTTACATAATTATTTACATAGGCTCGGTAAGAATCTGTGCTTCTTGTTATGAGAATGTAATTTAAGTCATGAGTTATGCAACCAAGGCCTTGTCTGGAAAGTCATATTTGACAATGATGTTTATTTAATCAGATATGACCAGATGCTTTTAAAGAACTCAGCTCGACTCTTTGGAGCCTATTATTAAAGATACCTCTTGGAAAACTGTCCTGGTTCCTGCTTATAAGACTCCCAGTTGTATGGTAAGAAAATTGGTTGGCCTAATGAGCAATAAAGGACACATTTCACAAGCCTGGGTTGTCAATACCCTGAACATACTAAAGAAAGATTTATTTTTTTCCTGGGATCCCGAGCAACAACTCCCAAGCCCTTATTCTACAGACTGAATGTCTGTGTCTGTGTCGCCTACAAATTAATATGTTGAAACCTTAATCCCCATTGTGATGGTATTTAGAGAGGGGGGCCTCTGGGAGATAATCAAGTCATGAGAATGGAGCCTCTATGATGAGATTAGAGCCCTTATAAGAAGAGACAAGAGGGTTTGCTTCCTCTCTCTTTGTTCTCTACCATATGAGAACACTGCAAGAGAACAGCTGTCTGCTCACCAGGAAGAGGGCCCCGACCAGACACTGGGGCTGCTAACACCTTGATCTTGGCTTTCCCAACCTCCAGAACTGTGAAAAATAGTTTATTGTTTAAGTCACCCAAGTTTTGGTATTTTTCTGATAGCAGGCCAAACTGACAAAGATAACTTGGAATACCCTGTCTGATAAACGAGTCTTTGTTTATTGGAGGACCTTAGGTAGTTCACATTAACAATGTGACTTATGCTTGGGGCCATGTGGTGTTGGGTTGATCTCTGGAGGGACTAGACGCTAAGGCTAGTCACTCAGATGGTCAGTCATGCCTATGTGATAGGACTTCTGATAGGAATCCTGGACACCGAGGCTCTGGTAAGTTTCCTTGGTTGGCAGTACTCTAACGTGTTGCCAGATTTCACATCATTTTTGGGAGAAATAAGCACTGTGCATATAATGTCACTGAATGAAGACAAGAGGAAGGTTGCTCTCATTGTCCCTGGACACTGCCCTGTGTGTCTCTTCCCTTTGTGCTTTTTTTTAGTCTGCAGCTTTTCACTGAAATAAGCCATAACTATGAATATAATGACTTTTCTGAATTCTGTGAATCCTTTAGGTGTATTTTTAAACCTGAGAGTGGTCTTGGTGATCCCCAAACACCACCTAGGAAACTTAGGATGCTTTTGAAATCTCAAGAAAGCAGGAATTTTCTCAAAAATGTAAGTATTGAATGGTAAAATATGGTGGTAACTTCCTATCTTGACTTTTTAGCCTCAAGGGGTTTTTAAAAGTCTAATTTGAGAGTCTGGATAAAAAAATTCTTCAAAATAAATTTAGGGAGTCCTAGATGGTGGATTGCCATTCTTATTTCACCTATGTAAATAGACCAAATCTAATGAAGTTATTTTTATTTTGTGATTAAGAATAATCTTTATTTTTTTATTTTTTATTTTTATTTTTTGAGTTGGAGTCTCACTCTGTCGCCCAAACTGGAGTGCAGTGGCCACTCCCAGCCACTGCAGCCTCGACTTGCTGGGCTCCAGCGATCCTTCCGCCTCAGCCTTCCCAGTAGCCGGAACTACAGGCGCGTGCTACCATGTCCGGTTAATTTTTTTGATTTATTGTAGAGATGAGGTCTTGCCAAGTTGCCCAGGCGGGTCTCGAGCCCACGGGCTCAGGCAATTCACTCACCTTGGCCTCCCAAAGTGTGGGATTACAGGCTGAGCCACCGAGACTGACTGAATAATCTTTATTTAAAGTTATTTTAGAACAAAAGAAGAGTGACTATAGAGATAACTTTTGTATTTTGGTGGAAAACCAATGTATCCTCTGTAATGCACACTTCATGATTATCACATTTTAGTCTTGTTTTTTTCTTTTGTCTCTGAGCTATTTTAGATCTCTTTGAAAATTATGAGCAAATGATGGATGTGTAAATCCATCAAACTTTTAATATTTTTCTCCTTCCACTTGGCTTGCAAGGAGACCTAACATAAGTTTTCAGATCCCTATTGGGATTCCAGGCTGTGTGGTATTGGGCCCTTTTTCCAGGATCTGAAGAAGCTCTGCAAACAGGAACCTGACAATTTAATAAAAATATAAGCACCTCAGCAGACCATGCATGGACCAGAACTCTCCCTTGACAAACTGCTGTCTGGATGACTTTGAAAGTCTGGCATAAAGTTCTGGTCACGCATGCCCTCATACAAGAGGTAATCACGACAGTGTCTCACACCAAACACATTGTCATCCTAGCTCCAGAGCTTCATGAAACTCTTTTTCATGTTTTAGGCATCTCTCTTTTAAGGTGCTTGACCCCAAGACTGGAAAATGACTGACCTCTTCTGTCACCTCTTAACAAATGGAGAAATATCAACAAGAGTCTTCCAGAGACTCTTTTTTAGACACTGCTCTGTTTCACTAAGGAGACTTGTGGTACCTCTAGGTTGTTGAGGAAAAAATATTTGTCTTTATGAAAGGGGGAACTGACTATGCTAAACTTTATCTGAGTCTTGTGCTCCTGGGAAGCAGTGACAATTAAGAAATCCTCCATTATGTTGTGTTCCTGAAATGTCTAACCACAGAGGGCCACCTTATCCTTGCAATGTTCCAAGATAAGATCAACCTCTGTCTTTCCTCATGATTCCCACAAGAGCTGTGGATGACTCCCTTGTCTATATACCTCTATAAAACTTCAGGTCACTTTCCTTTTACTTGGGATGTTCTTTTAGAATGAAATTTTTCCCTACTGCAGTAACCCACATAAGATCGTCTCCTAAATTGCCCAGTGCATTTTGTTCTTTACAACAATTACAGACCTTGTAAGAAATGTATGTGTGTATGCATGTTGTGTAAATCAAGGAAAAGTGCTGATTTCCACTTTAAAACAAAATTAATGGGGTAAGACAACAGTTGCAAAATGCCGAGAGAATATTATCAACATAAAGAAGTCAGAGCAAAGAGACTACGAACATTAAGCCCTGTAGGGATGCTCTTGAAATTTCCAGGAGAACCTCACAACAGTGCTTCTCCAACTTCAGTGCATGGTCTAATCTCTTAAGAGCTTGGTTAAATGCAGATACAGATTAAACAGAGTCAGTGTGGAGCCCACGTTTTTGCCTTTACTTCCAGATGATGTTGATGGTACTATTCATGATGCTCACACTGAGTAGCAAAGTTCTGAAGGATGTGGAATGGGACAGGGGAGCAGGGATTGAACAAATCTTTTGTAGCATACAAAGATGACCCCAGCTGACACGGTGTTATACAATCCATGCAATGGTGCCAGTCTATGTTTGGTCACTCTGTACATTTTCATTTTCAGAGAAATAGATCTATAGCGTATAGATCACTCTCATGGCAGTGTTGGGAGAAACAGCTGAATTGCAGCTTTGCTCCCAGGAGGTAAAATTGAAAACAATAATAAAAGGTGGTGACGCCTTTTAACACTGTCTCCTCATAATAGGTAAAATCAGGCAGTAGAAGAATTGAGATTTTTAAGCAATCATCTTGATGCAATGTATAATATAAATTTATATATCATAGGTGGTAATATGTTATAAATGTAGTTTTAGCAAGTGTAGTCTTTACAGAGTTCTTAAAAGCAAAGTGATTAACACTATGCAATTTTTTAAAAAACAAAAGTAAATGTTTATCTTAGTTATCCTATGGCTTTAAAAACAGGTGTGAGGAATTGGTCTTCATGGTATGGTGCCTAAGCAATATTAATATTTAAACAATTCTCTACAAATGCAAATTTATACTGTCGCTAAAAATACAATACCATCCTGGCTTCTTATATGTTTGTGGCTATCTAAATGCAGATTTTTTTTTTCCAGTTAGACCTTGTCCCATTCAATTACACAGCCAGGCAGCAGATACTGTACTCATCTTCAGGATAAATTCCCACTGGAGAGCATGAGATTGAATTTACAGTATAGCTTGAGCTGTCCCAGCACAGATTATACTTTTGAATTTACAGCATACTGTTTCACATGAGATGACTAAATTACAGATGCATTACAGTGGGGCTGCTTTCCCTTGTGTCCCCACTGTGTTTTCAGACCTGGGAAATTCACACCAACCTGTACATTGGTATTAACCTTGATGTAAAACACAGTTCCTAATGTTTAGATTCCAAGAAGTTCAGGAAGAGTTATGTGCACAAATCTTGTTAACAGAAATGAGAATTTTGAGCATATAAATCCTCCATCATCATTTCGAAATTATTGCCCCAGTGAAATCATCCATATGCCCACCACCTTCAAATATAATAGAAAGTGATGACTACGCTTGTCACACTTTTCACCAAGAGGGGATTGAATTACAACGTGCTACAAGGAAAGAGAAATACACAAGGCATGCTTAAATGATTTTAGTGGCTTAATGAGATGGAGAAAGTGAGTGTATGTAGTTGTGCAGTGAGCAGCAACATTGTTACCTTTCATATGTAGAGAGATAAGAGGGAGAGAGTGTGTGTGTGTGTGTGTGTGTGTGTGTGTGTGCACACTCACACACACATGGGTGCATAGCTAAGGTCAGCCAACTGTATCTGGGATAGTAGGAGATAATTTAAAAAACCTGTCCCTGATCATCACAATTAAGGATTCTTTTGATACATTTCTATTTACACATTTAAAAGAGGAATGCTTTGTTTGAGGAAAAAAATAAAAACCAAAAACTTCATTTACTTAGAGATGTATATAGAATTGTTTAACAAATGCAAATTTACCCTTTTTGTTCCTAGTGTAAGAGTCACATTACACAAGCTCAGCAGTTACACAATACTATTATTTTAAATAAATTTTCAATAGTTCATCTATATTGCAGATTAGGCCAAAAAAAATTAGCTATGGGGCATTTTGGTTTCTTATGGTAATATGGCAGAGTCATATGTTTTGATACTGACTAAGCAAATCAATGATTATGGTACTTATTATTTTCTGTCAATTCCATTTCCTTTTTCCTTTATTTAAAAATTTCTATTGTACAAAAGTCAACAAATGGTTGTATTTCATCAATTTGTGGGTGCACTACCAAAATCCAGAAGTCTAAACAACCCTATAGAGATGAATGCCTCTATTTTTTAAGTTTATGGTATATACATTTATCTGGATTTTTATTTGGTCAGCAGGTATTGTCCTCTGTGGTTATTATAGATTTTCACAAACTCTAACATCCTTCACCCAACCTCCACCTTTCTCTATCCTAACAGATACTCATCCCATTCACAGAAGAAACAGAGACCAGTTGGGTGCACTACCCCAACTCTCTGCAGCCACGTTCCTACTACCTTCCCTACAGCATCAGTTAAAGAGGCGTCTCCCTATTCAAAGATAATATTTTAACGTCTCTGTCTCTTTTTCTCTCTCATATTTATAGTAAGACAATCATACCTTTTCCAAATAATAGTAATTTTATCTTCTATTTAATTATGTATTTATATCTCATAGTCCTCCTGTAGTATTTTGCAAAGACTATAATCTCCAGGATACTGTTAAATAATGTTGTTTCTGAATTTAATGCTGCCTCTCATAATATTTCACCATTAAATATGATGTTTCCTCTAAGTTAATTTTCTTATACTTTATTTATGCGTATTTGATTTGTCTTTTATCTGGCTTCTCTAATTGAATTCTGCTTAGCATTAGTTTCTTTTGTCTTCCTTGCTTTCTAAATACATTTTAGTCCATTTATTTTATTTTTTTGTGGGTGTTATTTGAACTATATCCCATAGGTTTTGATACACAGTACCTTCATAGTCATTCATCTTTTAAAGTTCATAATTTGATTTAGAAGAGGTTTTATAATTTTTTTAGTGGATAGATATTTTTATGAGAGAGAAAGGAAGTCTTGCATTTTGGTCAGAATATACGGCCTGACTGATTTTTATATTTTGGAATATAAAATTTTGTTTGTGTGCAAATACGTAACCAATTTTTGCATGTGCTTCATAAATGTTTTAAAAATTCATCATAGTTTAAGATCTAGTATTTAACTGAATCCTTTCACTGAGAGCACAATAATGTGTAGAGGAGGAAAAGAAATTTTCTCTTTACCTTTGTAAGTTTTTGGCTGGGACTCTCAGATTAACAAGATAAAAACAAACAGAAGTTTATTAACATGCATACCTCAGGTATACAAGGGAGAGACACAGAGAAAAATAACTAACTCTCAGAGGTGGCTTAAAATTCAGGCTTATGTGGCATCTTCTGCTAAAGCAAAGAAAGAAGGATATAGAGGAGGCCAATTATGAGAAAGTGACCAGGAGAAGCATGGAAAATAAGAGTCAAGTTTGTTATGCGAATTTAAGTTTGTGTGTTCTCCCTTAAGTTGAGTCTCTTGTGATTTAATCATGCTTGTCTTTCTGGTACAGAGAGGGAGATCTCCTTTAGAGATATAAATTTCCCTTAACAAAGGGTAAGTTCTACTTTGTTTTCAGAGCTTCTCCTGTTAACCAGTCCAAAACAATCCTTATGCCAAATAGGCGTATTTTGGTTTTTACTGTCACATAACTAAAATTGCTGGGAAAAGCAGGCTGAAGAATAGGAAGAGTAATGAGAGTATTCTTGATTCTTCAGCAAATTTCTAGTCTGGCTAGGAGTTTTTTATGTGCTTCCTGCTTAGGTAGATACTTCCTGACACTATTTGGGGTCCAGCCTGAGAGGTCAAGTAGGTTTTTGGCTCAAACATAGAAAAGAATTCAAGAGTGAACCAGCAAAGTAAAGTGAAAGCATGTTTATTAAAAGAGGAACAGAAAGAAGGCTACATTGTAGACAGGGCAGCTCCCATACATTGTGGGGGTTTCAGCTGAAAAATAAAAAGTTTAATTAAATGACAGAGCAGGTTATTCTATAGACAGAACTGTCTGGACTGCTCTGTAGGAAGAATTGCAGCCATATATCACAGAGGTTTTGTTGTTATAGCTATCTCTTGGTTATATGCTAAGCAAGGGGTGGGAGATTCATGTGTTTCTCAGGGAAGAGGTAGAGATTTTTAAGGATTGAATAGTTTATTACTATAAATGGGCAGAGTGAGAACTGTCATGGCACTAGAGGGTGTGTCATCTAGAATGCTATGTTTATAACGAGCATATAATGAATGAGAGGCAAGGTCTGGTAGTGGGCAAATTAGTTGCCATCTTAGTTTTAATTGACTGTAACCAGGTTCTCAACTGCATCTTTTTTTTTTTTTTCCTGTGGGGGTTCAAAGAAACCAGGCTATTCACCCACCTAGAGAAACTGTCTCAGCTATCTATTCTGAGAAATTGCTTTGTTATTTACCTGAGGAAACTAGTTCTGCTTAATTCCTATCTCAGAAGGAGGCAGGTACAAAAAATGTTCAGCGTGTGGAAGATAGAGGAGTGAGTAGGGAGCAACTCAAGGCAGGTCTGAGATTTCACATGGTGTATTCTGAGTTTGCTTCGAGAGATACATTTCTTATTTCTTTCTCTTCTCTCATGATCCTTGAAGCAGCAGAGGTCATTTTAACATAAATTTCTCTCCCCTTAAATATAGAATTGCTGATAGAACTTTGGAAGATGTTAATTTTAAGTGTTTTACATCCCCAAATAGCATAAACAGCAAAGGAATTATATTACCATGTGGAAAATGACAAGTTTCCCCTTTTCTTACATTGATGTTAACAGAATGCAGAAAATCTATTGTTACGTGTTACTGTTATTCACACATTAAAAATAGAGATAAGTGAAGCTGGGGTCAAGCTGGGCTTCTATTCTTTAGTCCTCTTTTTCAAGGTTGTTGTGTTATTCTTTCAGGAAACTTGAAAAGTATCTGCTGACATTTAGAAAAAATGAGATTCTTTGTTATAAATCATATAAGCATAGCACTGCCTGTTTTTTTTCCTCCTACAAAATGAGAAAACAGAAATTTACCAGGTTAGAATGAAATTTAACAGACTCTGATAATTAACAGCTCAATATTTATATCATAATTCCTTGCTTCTTTTCTTTCTGGGGAAATAATTATCAACCTTGAAGTGAGAACACGTTACAAAAGGTGAGGTTGAATTTGTGAACTGGGAGTTGGAAGCTTCAAGGAAGGATATTGCTGAAACATGTGGGTTTTTGCTATGACATTTGGTGATGTACAGTAATATAGGTTCTCCCTACCCCTTTCTAATTTTCTTATCTCAAATTTTCTCGCCTCAAGATGGTTTCAAGTGGCCATGATACTTTAGCTCAGAGTAACTATAATAGAGCAATGGGGCAGCCAAGATAGAATAGTGACAGTAGGAATAGAGAAATTTTTATTTTAGTTTTGTGATATTGTAGCTTGCCATATTACAGACTCAATACTGTCCTCTCAAAGACTAATTTTTAGGTTCTGATTTTTTAGGATCTTATGTTCCATCTTACTAAAAGTATAATAGTCAATAGAGATTTAACACAATAAGAAATTATTGATTGTCTACTTATTGATTGTCTACTATGTGCCTGATGTACATATGATAGCTAAAATGTTTTAAAAAGAGGCAGTCATAGTCTCCTTTATCAGAGTTTAGTTGTCAGTCTCCTATGACAGCACTATCTGGAGTTGTCCTGCCCAAAATTGTAGTCACTTGCTGCCTATGGCTAATGAACCCTTGAAATGTCACTAGTCTCAATTGAGATATGTCTTGAGTGTCAATTACATACTGGAATTGAAGAATTGGGTTGGAACAATATAATATTCCTATTAATAATTTTTTTGAGACAAGGTCTTGTGCTCTCACCCAGACTGGAATGCAATACTATGATCATAACCACAGTAGCCTCTAATTCCTGAGTTCAAGGGATCCTCCTGCTTCAGAGCCTCCCAAATAGCTAGGACTGCAGGTACATGCTACCAAGCCTGGCTGGTTTTCTATTGTTTTTCTTTTTCCTTCTTTAATTTTTTTTTTTTTTTGTAGAGATAGGGTCTCACTATGTTGCCCAGGCTAGTCTTGAACTTCTGGCCCCAAGGGATCTTCTTGCCTCAGCTTCCCAAAGTGCTGGAATTACAGGCATGAGCCACCATGCCCATCCAACATTTCTATTAATAATTTTTATATTGATTACTTGTTGAAATACTACTTTGGATATAGTGGGCTAAAAATAATAGCAAAGAAATAGTAAATATCACTTGTTTCTTCTTAGTTTTTGTGATGTGGCTGCTAGAAAATTTAAGATTATATAAGGTACCTGCATTTGTGGCTCACATTATATTTTGATTGGACAACACTGGTCTACAGTGTTTGTTAAAATAGCATATTGTCATGTTCCATTCTTAGAGATTCTAAGTCAGGTTGGGAATTGGGAAACTGGAATCTGCATTTTCTTTTTTTTTGGGGGGGGGAGGGAGGGCCCTGAGAAAGCAGGAATTTATTAGGAATACAGAAAAACTCCCAAGTGGGAGGGGACCCTAAAAAGAGTTGCCTGGAATCTGCATTTTCAAACAAACATCTCAATGATCTCATAACTACACCTTGAAATAAAACTGGAGTATATGGTAGCTGGAGAGACAATTGAGTAATAAGCAAAGTGATTAAAGAATGATAAAGGTTATGACAGGATGCTATATTGAGAATTTTGACTAACAGGAGGTGAACCAAAGTAGGTTTTCTTAAGAAATAACCTGAGTCCTACAGTCTGAGGAGTTATCCAGATGAAGATGTGACCAGCTCAGAGTCATTGGTGAGAGCAAGACAGCTTAGTGCATTGCAGGACTCAAAATTTGAGGCAGAAGGATCGCTGGAG
The DNA here is from genome assembly GCF_000164805.1 of Carlito syrichta. Lineage (NCBI taxonomy): Eukaryota > Metazoa > Chordata > Mammalia > Primates > Tarsiidae > Carlito > Carlito syrichta. Next base: position 442,460 of record NW_007248078.1, read on the forward strand.
CCCAGCAGGTCGAGGCTGCGGTGACTGGGAGCGGCCACTACACTCTAGTCTGGGTGACAGAGTGAGACTCCAACTCAAAAAAAAAAAAAAAAAAAAAGAAATTTGTCATATAGTTTAAGGAAGAGGATGAAGGCTGGGCAGATATCAAAGATGATTCTAAAAAAATAGGTCATGAAGGACTTGTAAACTACAAAGGGTTCTGGATTTTATCTTAAGGAAATGAGAAAATATTGAGGAAATATTAAGGATTAAAGTGGTTCTATAAAATGGATAGTAGTGACATCTTGTAGTTAGGGATGTACCCATTTCAAGGTTGTCATGAAATTGATGTGCGAAAATATTCACTTGAAGTTAATTTGTTTTTAATCAAGATTATGGATCTTATGATTTTGACTCTACTTTGTTGTGATGACTTAGAAATGTAAAACCAAATTTGCTATGCTATTTAGGCCTGTACACGATAGAATGGTTTACAGTTTTGTGCTATAGTTTTACTAGTAGAAATATCATTTTTGTCCTCCCAAATTCCTTTGATTCCTATACTCTCAATTAATTTATTTGTGTTTTTATGAGATTTCAAAATCCTCATTTTCCATTTGTTGTGAATAAAATAAGGTATAAATAAATAAATATGGAATACTATGATTCTGAGAAAGCAATGCTGTTCAAACTAGATGTATCATTAACAGTTTTTTAACTGTCAAAATTAAGAAAATAATAATAAAATTCCTTGAAAACTAAAGATTTTGTCTTACTTAGCCTATGATGTTTATTACTAATTTAAGAATTTCTGTATCTGATGCATGCAGAATGATCTGCTAAGCTAGAAGTAAACACTATTTATTGTCCATATTTTCAAATAAATTTCATATTTGTTTTCTTTTGTATATTACTTATCAAGTAATATATATGAGCTCATGGATTTAATTTATTTACCTTTTTTATAATGTGAATTCCTCAAACATGCGTTGTATTACCAATCACATGGAACTTAGCTTCCAATAAAATGCTATCAATCTCTTTTATTGATCTTCCCAAACTGGATGATAAAGTTATGTATTTTTTTAATATCTTTGTAGTCACATGGGGAATTTATTTCATAGATAGTAATAGAACTTGGCATTTATATGATAATTTCCATTTATTGCATCTATTATCTTCCACCCCAATGAATTACAGAGTTCTGGGAAATTGTTCTGAGAATTTCTTCCTAAACTAGGAAAGAGTCTATATCCCAGACCAAATTACTGGGTGCTTCCTCAACTTTTTCATTGTGAGGTTTTAAAATTGGTGTGGAGCACTGTTACAGAGAAGTTGAAATTGTTTCTGTGCTTTGAACTTTTATTTTATTGGAAAAGTGTATCTGTTCATTATAAAGTAACAAGTGTCAGTTAAAATTTTAGGAGCCTGTCTGGTTTCCAGGACCCCTCATACAGCTTGTTTACTTCAGTTTCCCTGACTCTTCCTCTAAGTTTATTTTGCTGACTCCCTTTTCCTTCCTCAGCTGCAAATTTAGCATTCCTTGACCTTTTTTCCTCTTCTCTGTCTACACTATCTCCTTATGTGATCTGTTTTAATCCTTTGCATTTCAATACATCTGTATGCTGATAGCTCATAAATGCATATCTCCAGAGCTAACCTTTTTCTTAAGTTCCAGACTTACATTTATTTAGATTTATCACAGGCATCTCAAATTAACAAGTTCAAAAGCTGATTTTGGATTTCCTCCTTTCAAAAACTTGCATCTTCCCAATCTTTTTTTTATCTCAAGTGTAATAGTATCCATCCATTGTTCAGACTAAATCCAGGGGTCATTTTGAATTCTCCTCTTCCTCCATTTTAAATGGTGAAGATAGTGATAACTCACATTTATTAAAAACTTTAGCCGGGCTCGGTGGCTCAGCCTGTAATCCCGCGCCTTTGGGAGGCTGAGGTGAGTGGATTGCCTGAGCCCGCGGGTTCGAGACCCGCCTGGGCAGCGAGACCTCATCTCTACAATAAATCAAAAAATCAGTCGGGCGTGGTAGCGCATGCCAGTAATTCTGGCTACTCGGAAGGCTGAGGCGGAAGGATCGCCCAAGCCCAGCAGGCGAGGCTGCAATGGCTGGGAGCGGCCACTGCACTCCAGTCTGGGTGACTGAGTAAGACTCTAGCTCAAAAAAACAAACAAAAAAAAAAAAAAACTTTGGGCCAGGCATGGTGGCTCAAGCCTGTAATCCCAGCACTTTGGGAGGCCGAGGCGAGAGAATTGTCTGAGTCTGCAGGTTTGAGATCAGCCCAGGCAACTTGGCAAGACCTCGTCTCTACAGTAAAAATTAAAAATTGCCGGGCTCGGTGGCTCAGCCTGTAATCTCGCGCCTTTGGGAGGCTGAGGTGAGTGGATTGCCTGAGCCTGCGGGTTCGAGACCTGCCTGGGCAGCGAGACCTCATCTCTACAATAAATCAAAACATCAGCCGGACGTGGTAGCACATGCCTGTAATTCCGGCTACTTGGAAGGCTGAGGCGGAAGGATCGCTGGAGCCCAGCAGGCGAGGCTGCGGTGGCCGGGAGCGGCCACTGCACTCCAGTCTGGGTGACTGAGTGAAACTCCAACTCAAAAAAAAAAAAAAATTAACCAGGTGTGGTAGCATGTGCCTGTAGCTCCGGCTACTTGGAAGACTGAGGCAGAAGGATCACCAGAGTCCAGCAGGTCGACGCTGGGGTGGCTGACTGACAGAGTGAGACTCCAACTCCAACTCCAACAACAACAAAAAAACACCTTTAATTCTGCAAGGCCTTCTTCTAAAGACTCCAATTCTATAAAACAAGAGCAATGATCATCTGCATCTTGTAGATGAGAAAATAGATACAGAGATTATTGTACTTGTCCAATAAGTGGTAGAGTTGAGATTCAGTCAGGAGAAAGTCCTGTTGATTCTGCTTCCAAAGTTTATTCAAAATTTGCCCTCTTATCTACATTTTCATGGCTAGTAATGTAATGGAGGTCAACCTCCTATCAACTGGACCACCTCTACCTCTCCCACCAGCTTCTGTTCTTGTTCCAGTCCAAACATTTTACAATCATCTTTTCATAGGCAAGTCAAGTTGTAATGGTTCAGTGGAGTTTCCATGACACTTGAGGGAAAAAAAAGGTAAACTTTTCACAAGGCCTCTGTTAGGGTCCGGATAGGGTGAGGGTGAGATGAATGGAGAGGGAGAGGCCTAGCGAGGCATAGCAGAGAGGGGCACAGCACTGCCAGAGCCAGCAAGCAGGAGGTACGTGCTGACAACCCAGAGATCGGAGTAAATGCAAAGAATTGCAACACACAAAGAGGTGAGAGAAGATAAGATTTATTTAAGAAAAGTTTGCCCCACAGACGGGGAGCGGGTCTACACTGTAGGTGAGTGTGGCGCCATAGCCCTGCAAAGCCCTGCCTTAAATTCTTTTCCTTGGAGATGTTGCAATTCGATAGACTTGACTGCCATGACTTCCTTATCGACCACCTGTGGATGTCTTGGAGAACCTGTGACACAGCGACCCATTAATGTTCGTCTCCATTATCATAGCTCCTAGAGAAGGGCGTAACAAGGATTCTAATTCTCCTGCACCTTCCCAAATGACATTCCTTAGAATTAATGGAGGGTGTACTTTTCCTTATCTCCTATGCATTCCCAGTGGGTAGCTTCAGGAGATCCTTGGCTTCTGTGAAGATTGTGCCCAATTTACTGGAAGATTGAATCCCCACCTGCTCCCCTTCTGAGCAGTCATAACTTTTGTAATTACCAGTTTCATGACTTATACAGTTCTTGCCCAATGCTTGATGTCTTAGGCCTTGTAAATTCTCTTTCCTCTAGGCAAGCTTGATTGCCACTATGAGATACCTCTGGCATCAGGAAGTCTGTTTCTGAAAAGACAAAGTCGGCAAAGTTAATTTTACCTAAAGTGTGCATTTCTTCAAAGGCATAGCTTCTACTATCTCATCATTGTGTCAGGGTTTAAGAAAAATGGCTTCCTACTCTCAGTCTGTCCTTTCTGCCTCCAAGATCTTATATGATTAGGACTCCAACCTCTTCACCTTCACTTAAACCACTATTCTTTCCCTCATCCTCTAGCATATCATTGTTTATACTGCAAAACCTCTGTGCTTGCTCTTCCCTTTGCCTGCAATGATCTTTCTTTAAATTGTTGAATTTTTGGCATTCTCATCATTCAAGTTTTATTTCAATTTGTTACCTACATAGAGTCAATGCCCCAACCATAGCCATACCCTGACAATCAAATGCCATCCCATTATCATGTTTTATCTCCTTTAGAACACTTATCCGTGTTAGTATAACCTTGTGGTCTTTATCATTGCTTGCCATCTTTCCTTTGACTCTAACTAGACTGTAGATAGCGTGTTGGCTGGAACTCTGTCATTAGGCTCACAACTGTACCACTGTCCGGTAAAGAGTAGGCACTCAGTACATATTTGTTATTGTATACAAGTGTTATTTTCCTGAGAAGTTGTCCAAAGGTGAGTAACTGCTACTGCTGCTGCTATTGTGACTTTGTGGCCTAGATAAACTGATATCTTTGACACATTATCCCCAAGGAAATTTCAACTGCAATAAGACAATCTGTAATTTGCTTGTCAACTTTTCAAAGACACAGCTCATCAGCACTGGGGCTATGGTAAGGCAAGTAAGGCACCAGCATCAGGCACAAAATTTAAGGGAGCGTCAAAAAACACAGCGATCAAGATCATGCTTTAACACGACATTAAAGAAGAATCAAATCGGCAAAAAAATGACCCAAGCCAAAGGTTGCCTGCTTCTGTAAACTTTCGCTGAACTCTAAGATCCATGTGGGCAGAGACCTTGCTGTTTTCAACACTATTTTCCCAGGGTTTGCTTGGAAGAGTCCTGGGCACATAGTAAGCATTCAATAAATGTCTTGTGAATTACTAAGTAAACAATTTTTGTCCCAAAGAAGAAAAATGAATAACTACTGTGGGAAAAGCACTGAACTTTTTACCATGAACTAAAGCAAACTTTGAGATATGGCCCATGCCCTCAAGAGGGGTCTAAAGTTCATAAGGAGGAATCGCAGATTATAAGATGCCAGTCAAGAAAAACCCAATCTTTTTTCTGCGTTCTGTGCTTCTTTGAAGGTTTTCTCTCTCTTAATATCTTACATGATACTTTTTTTTGGTTTTCTGAGGACCATCTTTTTTATTTCTATCTTATTTTTCTTTTCCTCATTTCTTTTCCATTCCTACTTCTGAGGGCCAGTGTGATATATTCCAATATATGGAATGGGGAAAAGAGAGCAGTAGCCAAGATGATTTTTCTTCTTGGAACTGATACATCCTATGTGTTCTGGGTTAAAAGGAACTTTTCCTCTGCCCTCTGAAAGTTTAATAACTGAGCCTGCTGAAATAAACTGGCAATAGACCAACCAGCAGGAAAAAAAGTACACAAATGTGTTAATGTGCAAGTGCACAGGAGTCACACAAAGTGTAAACTCAAAGAAGGGCCAGATGGTTGAAGCTTAAATACCCTCTTGGCAGGGGAGAGGGAAGTGAGGGTTGTAGGCACTTTAGCAAAAGAGCAAATTATTTTAAAATTTTTATTTTATTTTAAAGATGTGGGGTACAATTCAGGGTTAGGTATACAAATGTTCATTATGCAGGTACCCTTGTTGAAGAGGTGTGCCCCCACCCAGCAGTTTCCCACTACTGCCAATCCCGCCCCTTGTCCCCTGGCAGTTTCCACTACTGCCAATCCCTTTCTTATAGTATTATGATAATTGTTCAAGCAATTGATTTTTAAAAGAGATGAATGGGATCAGAGAACAGACACTAGCCTGGGACAAAGTTCATCTGGGCTCTGGTGTGGTGTCAACTTCAGTTTTCCTTTCTAAAATATGCATCAATTTCTCCCGGCTGATGAGAGATCTGGGAATGGGACTCACAACAATAGAAGATCTCCAGCCCGGCTCGGTGGCTCAGCCTGTAATCCCGCGCCTTTGGGAGGCTGAGGTGAGTGGATTGCCTGAGCCCGCGGGCTCGAGACCCGCCTGGGCAGCGAGACCTCATCTCTACAATAAATCAAAAAATCAGCCGGGCGTGGTAGCACGCGCCTTAATTCCGACTACTTGGAAGGCTGAAGCGGAAGGATCGCCGGAGCCCAGTAGGTCAAGGCTGTGGTGGCCGGGAGCGGCCACTGCACTCCGGACTGGGCGACAGAGTGAGACTCCAACTGAAAAAAAAAAAAAAAAAAAAAAAAGATCTTCTGGAGGACTGGAGGACGGGGCTTTTGGTAAATAAGGAACTTCAGAGAAATCCTTCACCGCATTTGCTGCTCTCCAGGTGCTCTTAGTTTGAAGTCCAAAGCAGCATATTTTGAGGTATTTTTTCTTGAGCCCCAGTAGGTGAAAACACTTGGCCTCAGGCCATCAAAGGGTGCTATTCCTCTAACTTGATGATTTCCTCTTTCTCAACATTTATTTTGATGCTCATCAACACAACTGAACTGTGCATACTAGTCATATTTAAGGTTGAATCTCTTCAGTAGAACAGAGGAATAGGGAAACATTCCACTAGTGGTGATTTGTTTCCTTTCTCCCAAACACACGAAAATAGAATTTTAAAAAATTGTTTATCTGCATATAATTGCATACATGCGAATGTACTTGGAGAACTTTTTTAATCATATGAAGTCTCCTGTTATCTTAAAAGATAAGACTATTATAGTTTCAGATCAATGTTTTCTAGGCTGTTAGAATTCTTCGTTACCTACTTTAATATTGGATAGCAAAGCATCATGTGTTATTGTCGACTGAAGGGGAAATTATTCCTAATGCCCCGAACATAGCCATACCCCGACACCTTCTTGTCGTCTCCTTCAGAGAGGAAGAATATGAAATAAACAAATATTAACATATCTAGTATAGCTAGTAGAGTTAAAAATCTGTGGGTTACAGTGACATGAAGAAGGATATACTGCTTTGGGGAAGGTAAGGTAAATTGAAATGTTTTTCTGAAAAAAGTGGGCAATATATAGAAAGAGTCTTAAAACAGTGTAAATCACAATCCTGCAATTCCACTTTGGAGATTATATACTGTGAAAATAAAATAAAAGTGGAGAAATATATCTGCACGCAGATACGTTTCATTTATACATCCCAGATAATACAGTTGCCATTGCATTATCTGGAAAGGTGAAACATCAGAAGAAATTTAGATATCCAACTTGAAATAAACAATCAGTAAGAAAAGTATTTGACAAAACCTGGTGACTGACTATTAGTGTACATGTCAACATAATACTTCAAAGATTTTATTAGCCACATGGGAAAATGTCCCATGGCATAGCTAGTGTACAAAATTGTATGTAAAGTTATATCTTAAATAAAAAAGAATTAAGTGGACACATTTCATCTATAAGGAAATCTGCCAAAGATAATAGTGATGACTTCTGGAGGACGAATCCACAAGTTATGTTTTTATCATTTTTGACATTTTTGTATTTTCTATGGTAAATACAGACCCCTTTGGTAATTGGGAAAAATAAACTGTTCTTATAAGTGTAGTGGCTTCTCTTCAACTCATGATTATTCCCTGGAGTTCTGCTCCAGTTGTGATTGCATCCAGAACCTTAAGATTCCTCAGCTGCCTAATAAACCAGAGAACAGGATGATCTGGACAATTCATCCTGGATTTGGCCTGAGCTGCTGTATTCATCACAGGGTCCTGTTCCTGAGCAACAATTGTGGGGTTTATGAGCCTTGGAAGGAATAGCAAGCTGGAGCTGGAATTAGCTGCATTCTGACTGCAGTTACATAGATGTGACCTTCATTGATTTTTATGGAAGACTTGTGCACATAACAGAGAGAAAAATGTCACCCTTTTGTTTTAATTTAGCTTGAACAGTTACCTTTACTAATGAGACTCCTTTTATAAGAGGCAAATCTGCTCTCATTTTTGCTTTTTAGTCATGGAAAGCATTGATTTAGATTCCCACGGCCAGGGAAGTCCTGGTGAATTTAGCTCAACCTAGGTACCGGCATGGGAGCTATGCTATTATTTTCTTTTTGTGGGATCAAACATGTCATGATTTTAGTTATAAATTAATGAGACCAAAATATGTGTAGTGTTCCTTCCTCTGGCCTCTCTCCAATTGAGACTAGACATTAGATGAGGGTTCCTCAACCTTGGCACTATTGACATTTTGGGATGTATAATTTTTTCTTGTAGGAGTCTGCTCTCTGTAGGATGTTTTGCAAATCCTGGCCTCTACCTTCTGGATGCTAATAGAATTCCTTTTCTTCAATTATGACAGAATTGTCTCCAGACATTGCCAAATATTCCCTAGGGGTCCAAATAGTCCCTGGTTGAAAACTATTGGATTAGACCAAATTTAAAGAAAAAGTTAAATATAATATACTATTTTAAAATTATAGACATGTTATTAAAATAATTAATAATCTTGTTCAGAAAATAATTTGATAGCTTATCAAAAACTCTGCATACTTTTCATTAAAATCTAATAAGAAGCACAGAGAATAACAAAGAAAAAATGGATAAATTTAACTTCATCACAATTAAAAACTTCTGCTTATCAAATGATTGTTAAGAACAAAAGAGACTAATCACTGATTTGGGGAAAATATTCGTAAAACATGCATCTGACAAAAAACTCTCGTCCAGAATATTTAATTATTTTCTACAATTCCAAAGTTAAAAAGAAAACCCTAAAAAACAAAAAAAGCTATTGTCAAAAATGAGCAAAAAACTGAAACCGACACTTCACAATGGAAGTATACAAATGGTCAATAAGCACATGAAATAGTGCTCAATATCATCAAGTATTAGGAGAACACAGATCAAAATGAAAATGTGGTGACACTACAAACTTATCAGAGCATCTAAAATTTGAAAGGCTGACAAAAGATGTTGGCAAGTATATGAAGAGATGAAACTGCTGGAAAGTGGGACTGTCAATTATATACTCCAATGGGACACTTTAGAACAAGTTTGGCAGTTTCTTCTTTGGTTTACCATACATGTATCCTATGACCCAGCAACTGAACTCCTAGATATTTGCCCAAGAGAAATTAAAAGTATTGATAGAAAGACTTGCATAACTTCATAGCATTACAATTCATTATACTTCGATATGAGAAGCAATTCACATACAGACACCATGTGACTTTTATATATTGCAATATTGTGAAATAAAAGATGCAACATCACCTCCTTGGTGTTTCTGCCCAAAATGCAAGTGTTGAAGACAACCATGAGGAAACCTCAAGCAAACACTGATCTGTAGGCTTCAAAAATGTCAAGAAAGACAGAGATAGGCTAAGAAACAATTCCAGAATAAGGGAAATGAAAGTGACATGACATGAGTTTAAAGTGAACCCTGGATTGTGAAAGAAAGATAAACTAGCTACAAAGCACTTTATTCATATGATTTATAATATCTGAATGTGAACTATGGATTAGAAAATTAAACATACATTTTTGTTTTAAAATAATTATACCACCATGTAAGAAAAAGTTATTCTTTGCAGGGAGGAGAAGGAGAAGCATGCATAGAAGTGTTTAGGGATAAAGAGGCATTTCTCTAGCTTACTCTCATATGGCTCAGAAAAAAGTTTATATACCAGCACATATATGTGAGAGAGAGGATGATAAAGTAAATGGGCAAAATATAAACAACTGGTGAATCTGGGTAAAGGTCATATTGGATCTTCTTGCAGCATTCTTGCAACTTTTCTGTAAGTTTAAAAACATAAAAAAATTTCAAATTAAAAAAGTGAAGAAAACTATATGGAAGATAAATAAAAGCAGTAAAGTTGAAATGCCATAAGCAGATGTATTGTGGTAATAACAAATTATCACAAGTTTTGCAGCTTAAAGCAACACACACATTTATTATTGCAGTTTCCATGGGGCAGGAGTCTAGGAACAGCTAGTTTAGTGTCTCGTAAAGTTGCAATCAAAATATTGGCTGCATTTTCATCTGAAGACATTACTGGGGAAGAATACACTTTCAAGCTCATTAAGGCAGATTTGATTTCCTTGTGGTTGTATGACAGGATCTCATCTTCTTGCCAGCTTCTAACCAAAGAGTGTTCTCAGATCCCAGCGGGCTCTCTGCCATGTGACCTTCTTTATAGAAAAACATGGCTATTTATTTTTCCAAGGCTAGCAGAAGACTGTCTCATTCCAGTCTGCTTAGATAGAGCTTTATATAAGGTAACATAATCAAGCGAGTAATATTTCATCTCCTTTGACATATTCTATTAGTTAGAAGCCAGTTACAAGTCTCTTCCACGCTCTAGGGAAGAGGATTACACACAGGTGTGGACACCAGAAAATGAAAATTACTAGTGGGAACTCTAGAGTTTATCTTGCACAGCATAAAATTACTATATCAAATATAATTCATCAGATTCTATATACCTTTTAATCTTCAATTTAAACTAAGCTAAGAAATGGAAAGAATATTTTCTTTTCTTTTTTTGAATCAGGGTTTCATTCTGTCACCTAGGCTGGGTGAGGTGGCGTGATTACAGCCTCTATTTCCTGGGCTTAGGTGATTCTTCCACCTCAGTTTCCTCAGTAGCTGGCACTACCACACCTGGCTATTTTTAAATTTTCTGTAGAGACAAGGTTGCCCAGGTTGGTCTCGAATTTCTGGGCTCGAGCAAATCTCCCACCTTGGCCTACCAAAGTGCTGGGATTACAGGCAGGAGCCACCTACAAATGAATATTTTCTAAGAACTATTAATGGTATATATTTGAGACTAACAATTTTAGATGTTGTCATTATTTTTGTATCCATTCAGAATATTTAGAATACATTTCCTATGTTTCAGAAATGTCTTATGTTATTAATCTTACTTTTCAAAGCTGTTTAGTCATAAATATTTGCACCAAAGGTGTTTGATTTTCTTTCTTATTTATTTTTTAGAGGCATTCTCACTCTGTCACCCAGGCTGGAGTACAGTGGTGTGATAATAGGACATTGTCACCTTGCACATTTTGGCTTAAACAATCTTCCTGCCTCTGTTTTCCTAAGCTCTGGGACTACAGGCATGAGTCACCACACCTTTTCAGACTCTGATCTTCTTGCTTGGCAATGGTAGAACTGTACTTCCCTATCCCCTTTTGAGTTACATATTATCATGTAACTTGTAGGTGCTATCATTTGACTTTCTTTGATCAATGAAATGTAGGTGGAAGCTTTAATAGGTCAAGCGATTTGCCATATTCATCTTTATCTGATTCACAATATCTAAAAAACTTATGCTGCAATTAGACTTCTGTCAATCTGGATTATTGAGTGATAACAATGGGCAGAGCCTAAGAATGAGAAATGAATTTTTGTTGTTTTAGTTGACAGTTATTTTTGGCTTTTTGTTGTTACTGTTATTGCCACCTGCTCTAGACTCCCCTGACTGGTACAGCAATTTGTAACTAGAATTGGGGTTCTACTATAACAAAAGCCTAAATTATGTAATTATGTAACCTTTCTTCTTAAAGATTAGTTGACTGGTGGTGAGAAAATAGAAGCTGAAAAGATAGTGACGTCATCTTCAGAAGGGAAATATTTGGTAAAATTCCCATCTAGAAAATGGATCATGTGCACAATGATTATAGGACCAGGGGAGAAAGTAGAATGTGTTAGCTGGGCGTGATAGCGCATGTCTGTAGTTCCAGCTACTTGGAAGGCTGAGATGGAAGGCTCGCCTGAGCCCAGCAAGTCGAGGCTGTGGTGACTGTGAGCATGCCACTGCACTCCAGCCTGGGTGACAGGGTGAGACTCCAACTCAAAAAAAAAAAAAAAAAAGAAAAAAGAAAAAAAGCAGAATGTAAGCTCTGCATCTTGGTTGTTGTTGATTTCATGCACAAGGAGATGCTTTTTTTTCAAGCAAAAAAGAGATGATCATTTTGTTGTATGAGTCCAAGGAGCAATGCCATCCAGCATCACCAGTTCAAGCTGCCATACTTGTGCCCAGCAGCAGTGGCAGGGATTCTTCCTTGGAATATTCCCACTCTGTGGTTTGGGAGTTGTTTCTGGCCAAGAACTTTGAAGCCTGAACTTCTAGTTCTCATGGGAGTTCTGAGAGTTATCTAATGTCATCTGATTGTCAAATAAAGAACAAAGCAGGCTTTTAAAAAATTAAAGCTAGTTTTACTCAGAGTCTTACTGAGGATTGCAGTCTGGGAGAGTCTTTCAGAGGGTTTCTCTCAGACTGCCCCAAAGTAGTGTTTCATCCCACAGCTTGTATGTCAGGTGACAGAGGTTCTGCATGTGCTCAGAAGTTAGAGTAAAAGCTCATACAAGTTTGGGTCCAAGAGTATATCTGACTATAGATTAAAGAGGCAAGATGGTTAATGCTGCCTGGTAGCATTTTATGTACAGGAAAAGGGAAGGGTTAGGTTAGGATCACTGCACTTATCTTTTCTAAAAATCCAGTGATTCAGGGAAGAGATATGGGAACCTGGGTTCTACCCTGTTCATCATCTTCAAGGCATTCTTCTGGAGGGCTGTGCTCAGTCACTGAGTCAGGAGTTTGTGAAGTTAGGCCGACACAGAGTGAGCCAATGTGGCTTCTTCATGGTAAGAGCCAACAGTATGGCTGGCCAGAGGCAGACATTTACCATTTTATCTCATGTGATAAATCTCATTTCTGTTTAAACTTGCCTCAATATATTTTGCAGTTAATTGAGAATCTTGACTAATATGGAGAATACTCATGCTTTCATATTCATTGAGACATTTTTATTAAGCACTCACTGTGTGTCAGGTACTGGAGCTTAGATTTTGAACAACAACCATGAATATAACAGGCATAAACTTTGATTTTCAGAAGTTTAAACTTTAAATTTGCAAATTTATTGTTGTCAAGATTTAGGAATTTATATTTAATGTATACCCATAAGGTATGCTATCAAAGCTAGTCAATCTCATCATGCTTTCAATTGAAATGTTATTTTCAGTAATAAATGCATCTTACATGACATTTAATAATGGGGCTATTTTCCCATTGACTCAAAAAACAAAATCAGAAACAAAAGTAAACAAGAAAACATTTCTATCACTTATTGCAAAGTTTTAAAAAATTATTTATTCATTTATTTATAAGAGTTTTTAATACTAAGTATAGTTTACTTTTGTAATTCTTTGCAGATTAATTTTTGTTTTTGGAGTACTGTTTCACCACCCATCATTGACATAATGCTTTTTTAAAGTTAGTGCTAATTCTTAAGTTTGACACAAGATACTTCATTTTTGAGAAAAGAATTATAAGAATAAAAATAAAATTGCATCTTTAACTTTATCTCCTTTTAGCCGTATTCTCTATATACTATCAATTAATTAAGGATTTTTTTTTTTGAGTTGGAGTCTCACTCCATCACTCAGGCTGGAGTGCTGTGACCCACTCATGGCCAACCCAGCGTTGACCTGCTGGGCTCTGGCGATCCTTCCTTCTGCCCCAGCCTTCCAAATAGCTGGAACTACAGGCAGGTACTACCATGCCTGGCTAATTTTTATTTTTTTATTGTAGAGATAAAGTCTCACCAAGTTGTCCGGGCGGTCTTGAACTTGTGGGCTCAGTCAATCCGCTTGCCTCAGCCTCCCAAAGTGCTGGGATTACAGGCTGAGCCACTGAGTCCAGCCTACTTAAGGATTTAAAAAATTTAGACTTTCTATACCAATTGGGAAGTCTGGTTATCCACAGCTGCAAATTATATTTGACAAAATAGAAAATAACATTTCATTGGAAGCTATGTTTTGCAAATAGCACATGCATTCCTGGAGTTTCAACTGAAAATTTATTTTTTTTTCTATAAACATGCAGATACATTTAAGGGATAACTAATAGAAAATAACTTACTAAAGTTAAGTGTTTTAGATAAGTGATTTCAAATTCTTGGATGCTGGATTTTGATTAATTAATTTCTTTGTAACTGAGGTTTTGCTCTAAGAAACACTAACTAATGAATATAAAGTATAGATTTTAAGGGTAAACCTTCAATGTGAAGCTCCATTAGAACATTCCAGATCATTTAGACATGATTTACATGGGGATTTCTAGTCCGAGTAGTCTTAGGAAGCTGCATTTAAAATGGTAGTTGACAGTAAAGATTAAGATTTCCCCCTTGGGAGCACTAGACACCAGGAAGGAGTTAAAATAGGGGGATGAGACCACCAGGTGTGGGATCATGAGCCCTGGTCCCACTATTAAATGCTTTCTTTTTCTTGCCTGTAAAATGAATGACTTGATCTCCAAGGTCCTCTTGAACTCAAAGTTCTATAACTAAGTAACCAATAAATAAAATAATAAAAATAATACATAAAATGATAAAAAACAATTGATACCTCAAGCTATAAGTTGAAAAGGAAACTTACAAAAGACTTATACATTTAAAATCTTTGATTTTACCATGAATTTTTTTATTAGAATCATTTGGTGTAAGCAGCACTGGTGTTACTACATGAAAACAATAATCTTGAATTTAATTAATTAATTCACAGCAAGAGAAATAAGAATACCCTTCTCAGGTAAATGGAAGGGGAAAAAGAAGAGAGGGCCAAATATAAAAATGAATTCTCAGTTATAAGAGAGATTTTTTTGATGAACCAATTTAATAAATAAAGTTGCTACTCTTTGATTTGATTTAAACAGGAAAAAGCAGAGGATAGACTGGATATGCCTCTTTGGAGTAGGTAAATTTGGATTTATCTTTTAATATGCCTGTTTAAGAGTCTGGTCATGATTTGTTTTGGGTGGTATTTTGTGACTTGAATAAAGAGTTGATGGTTACTGTCCTTGGTGTGATTATAAACTATACAAATGGTTCCTTCTTATAGGGCATACAGGAAAGTGTTTAGAATATTTTTGTCTTGATGCAAACGACTTGTTCATGTCTCTGCAGAAGAAAAGGCCTATTCTCCCTGAAAAACTTTTAATACTCTGGACTAATCTCTACTATTGTTTTCCTTTCTCCCTCTTTTATGAGACGGCTCCAGCTGTGGAGTCTCTAATCCTGGCACTTCCACACAACCTCTCTCTTAGGAATCATCTGCTAGCCTTCTTACACACTGTGCATCTGAGCTCATCTACGATTGAAGCCTTTTAATATGTAAAGCACTTGAAATGGAATGACCCTGGTGAGAGTTCCCACCATGTCCCCTTTCTGCAAGTGGAGGTCTTGTTTTTAAGCTCTTTGAATGCATCCTCTTTTATTAGGTTCCCTGGGCATAGGGGATGCTTAATAAATAATGATGAAGGTTTTTAAATCTCATTTTACAAATAAGAAGTCAGGAGTGTTTTGGCCTATATGGATTCATGAGTCAACCAGTGAGGCAACCTTTATCCTCGGGACTCCAGCAGCATATATTCAGTTCAACCTGGGGTGTAACATCAGGTGAGCAGATAAAATGAGCGTATCTATCCTGCTCAGGATGGGGAAATAGATCTTTCCAAAAACAGTACAAATATTCATAAATGCAGAGATTTTAGTTGTTAGTGGCAGGGGATAGAAAAATGTGCAATATTATGATACCACTATGGAATATACATAATAAGCATATCGGTCATTATTTGTTTTACAAAGTACAATGGGGGATGAATATTGTGATGTTATTTAAGGATAACTTTGTCACATGAGAAGTTAAAGCCCAAGAAAATAACCTGTAGACCATTTTACATAAGCATAACATCAAGTTTTAAAAAAAAGGAAGTCCCTATAATAGGAAAGCTGAGGGGCAGAAAGATGGACACGATCTTCAAGGTGCTTAGAGTGTAGGGGTCAGTCAGGGATAGGATATGGCAGGGAAAAGGCTAATAAGATAATAAACAGATGTCTTTATTTCAAGTTTGATTAAGATAATCACCACCAAGATAACAGAGTGTAATGGGCATTCTAAGGAGGAAGAGATTATATGTAGACAGGGGGATTAGAAAACACTTTACAGAGGATTTAAAAGATGAATATATTTTAACAGACCAAAATAGAGGTTGAAATGGCAGCATTTTAGATGAAGGAATCAGCTCTCTTTCCTTCATTCAAAAACAGGTTGTTAAGTATCTACCTACCTAGGATTAAAAAAAAATATGCATAAAATGAATGAACATGTTTTCTGACTTTCAATCTGGGCAGATTTACATTATGGTCTTTCATATTTCCATGAGAGGGCCTGTCTGCTACTCAAGATTGTGCTGTTATGGTGGTGCCACTTCGTAATCTCAGTGGACAAAAATCTTTCCAGTTCTCATCAACAATGTCTTCCTAAGATGATTGGGAAATTCTCAGTCTTTCTTTTCCACCTATGTCCTGACTCACTAGTTTTTCCTGAAGCCAATTACATTGCACTATGATTGAGGCATGTAACAGGAAGGGGGCCTTTTAAACACAGACCTTTTACAGAAGGGTGAGTCAGGTAGACATTCTTTCTGTTCTGACTTTTATCTCTTCTCAGTCCTCCCTCCTTTCCCTAGAAGCCTCATTTTAGGATCCATGAAGTCTGTTTCCCTGACATCTCTCAGGAAGTTCCACTGTTTCTCACTGAAGAAGGCAGCTGTGTCTTTTTCTGAACATTCTAGCAGTTTGCAAATGCAAGACTCTAATAATCCTTTTATAATCAGGATTTGATGGCTTCAAAAGCAGGGCAGAGTGGTGTTAGAGGGCCTCAGTTCCGTGGGTGAAGGTGATGGTGTGACATTTAATTACAATCACTTTTCCTCCCAGCTACCCCAGAAGATAGCACACTTTGTCAATCTCAGAATACTTCCCCCCCCCAAAAAAACTAGTCTACTCTAACATTTGAAAAGGATATTTCCCCTGTTGGCATGAGGTTAGCCCTGCCCTTTACAAAATAAGAACCTTGTAATTATTGTGTTGGGAGCAGTGGACTCCTGTGTGTTTTTTTTTTAATATTGCAAGAGTCATCATTCCAGCTCTAATTGGTTCTTTCTTAGCCATCTGGGATGGGGGGGGTGCCAGGTCTATTTAAGCCCCTTCTCATTCCAAATCTCCCTCATTGGAAGGGTATTTGTGTGTGTGTGTGTGTGTGTGTGTGTGTGTGTGTAAGTGCATATGTGTATGGGGAGGTCAGCTTCTTTGAAAAGATTAATACAGGGAAATAGTTAAAAGAAAGTTGGTGTGTCTTGGACTAGGAATGAGCTTGATTATTAAAATACAAAAGTGCATTTGCCATAAAGTACACATCTACCAAGAGGTTGCACAACATACATTGCACAGTGCATGCATATATGGCACAAAGTTGTTTTAGGGTAAGACCCAAGGGATTAGTTAGCCATCACTTTTGAAACAAGGGTTAGCAGCTACAAATACATCTAATGCAGAGGAACATGAAGAGGAATTTTCCTGAAAAAGGAATTTTAAATGGTGTACCCTATATATAGTTCCACAACATTTGACTCCCCTGGGGGAAGATGACATTTGTTTTAGGGAGGTAGATTTGAATAAATTTGCCTCTTTGGGCTGCTAATCAGTATGCAGAGTTTCAGCCAAGAAGAACCCATTTCTCTCCTATAATTTTAACTCTCTTGGAAAGTGTTGGGGTTTAGACTTCAGTTACTCAGGTAGTCTCCTTCCCCTTTTTCCTGTTGGTGGATAAACACTAACAATTCTTTATTAAAAATGCAGCCCTGCTAATTTTATCAGTGACTTCCATTGCCCAGGGTACTGGCTTCCTACCTCAGATATAGATTATGAGGTCTATCCACAAAACTGCCTCTACTCTGCCCAGCATCCATTACCCTTGTCAAAGTCTCCCCTTATTCCACTACTGCCTTTCTATCTCAAGGGTGACCTCCAAGACCACCTGTGCACTTGGTGATTTGCAAGAAGGATCCACAGATTTCAGCATCATAGAGTTAAGATTTACTGCTGGGGATTAGTGGCTCACGCCTATACTCCCAGCACTTTGGGAAGTAAAGGTGAGAGAATTGCATGAGCCCAGGGTTTGAGACCAGCCTGGGCAACTGGCAAGACCTCAGACCTCATTTCTACAATAAATAAAAAAGATTAGCTGGGCTGGTGGCATGGGCCTGTGATTCCAGCTACTTGGAAGACTTGAGGCAGAAAGATCACCCAAGTCCAGTAGGTCAAGGCTGCGGTAGCTATGATCGTGCTACTGTACCTCATCCTGGGCGACAGAGACTCTACTAAAAAAAAAAATTTACTACAGCATCACAGTAAGGATACACAGTCAGATCAGTAAGGAAAGAAAATAAAAGCACATTTCGCAGGCAAACTCTGAAGGCCTCCTTTGCCCCTTCCCTCCTGTGAGGGGTCACACACAGCACAGCTCACCTCTAGTCATACAAACGTATCCACATGTATGCAAAGTGTCTGCCCAGGGAACACTGTGATTCATCAGGGTTGAGGGTTCACTGGGGGCTGGTCACAGAGGCATGCATGCCCACCAGAATTCCAGATTCGAAAACCGAAAGCAGGTGATCATCATAAAAAAAAATGTGCACAGTCCGTTATAGGTAGAATGTTTGTCCCCTTCAAATCTCATGTTGAAATATAATCCCCAGCATTGGAGGTGGGGCCTGGTGGGAAGTATTGAACCACTTGGTGCCCTCTCGTGGTAAGAAGTAGGTTCTCATTCTATTAGTTCACGAGAGAGCTGGTTGTTTTAAAAAAAGTCTGGCACCTCCTTTTCTCTCTTTCTTCTGTTTTTGCCATGGTGGCTCCCCTTGCCTTCTGTCATGAGGAAAAGCTTCCTCAGCAGAAGCCAAGGAGATGCCGGCACCATGCTGAACCGTGAGCCAAATAAACCTCTTTCCTTTATAAATTACCCAGCTTTGTATTCCTTTAAAGCAATGCAAAATGGACTAATAACACAGACTGAGCAAAACGGTCCAGTGGTCTAATCTGATCACGTAGTGAATGCTTCAGAAATCAGATTCCCAGACACCCAGCCAAGGGCCAACCATGAAAGTAAGACTTAAAAACAACAGCGTTAACTCTTTCCTGCAAGCTTTCCCACTTCAGTTATTGTTGCTTTGGAGCAAAGGATCTAGATTTGGGTGCTGAAGACATATTTCATGTTTGCCCATTAATTTTTCTGACTCTCAGTTTCCTCATCTGAAAAATAGGTATGAAATCCAGCTACCAGTTATTGGGTACAAAATAATTTGGTTCATAGCATTTTGGTATAAAGGAGGTTCATTGGCATGACAATTTTATCTAAAATGAATACTTTCTAAAAATTGACTGGGGAAGTTTATGTCAAAGTGTTTTTTAAACTGAAATGCTCTATAAAATGTTTTTTTGTTATTTCTCATTTGTTGGCTCCTAGCATAGTAGACCACAGCTTGCTCTAAGAACTTCTCAGCTCTTATATGTACTCTGGGCACGAGGATGCTCTGTGTGGGACAGAGATGCTGCCATAGGAGCCTTGCAGCGTTGTCTTTGCGGGATATTGACACTGTATGTACCTCACCAGTCTTTCTTTAGAAATGATACAAGGGAAACATCTTATCTCACTTATACTCCAGAGAAGTTGGAACCACAGAGTCTAAATCCAGATAACTTAGGCTTGAATCTCAATTTTTGCATTTACTGGCTTTGTTATCTTGGGCAAATGACTTACCCTCTCTGAGTCTCAGCTTCCTTATCTATGAGATGAGACAACTGCACCAATATTGTGTTCCCATGAGGATTACGTGTGTGAATAGCTTGAAAGTGCTTGTAACAGTGTCTGGCACTTGGGAAATACTATATACATCGTATGTATTGTTAGTATTAACTCTATCAAAACATTGTGTTGTGTAATAGAAAGACAGTAGACTTTTGAATCACATAGATTTGGATTTCAATACTGGCTCAGACCTTTATTATCTACGTAACTTTGGGAAACTTAATCCCTCTAAACATTTCCCCCCTAGATAATAAGATGGGAGTAATCTTTGACAGGGTTCTTATCACAAGTAAAGGCTCTGAGACAGGAAGGATCTAGACATATTTGAAGAACAGTGAAAAGCTCCGGGTGGCAGGAGAGAGGTGAACAAGGAGAGACGGAGATCAGAGAGGCAGGCGGTGGCACGTCAGTTGGGACCTGGTTACTCAGAGTGGAAACGCTGAATTTTCTTATAAGAGTCAAGAAGAGTCATTGCAGAATAAGCAGGAAAGACATAATTTGATTTACACTTAAAAATTCAATCCAATAGCAGGACAAGTTTAGAACCAGGGACAGCAGGTAAGAGTTTCTTTCAGAAGATGAGGCAAATAGTGATAGTGGTCAGGAGCGGGTGGTGGAGACTAAGATGCTAAAACTGTACGATTGTGAATGATTATGACCAGTATTATTTATTTTAAATGATAATTATTTCTAATGTTGTTAGCATAAAATAACTTTCATTATGGTAGCACAAATGCAAGTTAACCTTTTCCAAACTAATATTTTTGAAGAAGTTCTTTGGTATTTTTGAAAGGGAAATATCAAAAAGTAGAAATTTTATGAAGTGGCCTTATTTTATTCTCCTCACAGCTATATGGGAGTGAGGCTTATTACTTTTGTGATTTCTCATATTTCCTCATTATAAAACCCCCAAACAACTTAGAAGAGGAAGGAGCGTAAACATCCTGGGCATTGTGTGTGCTGTGATGATTCTGAAAATGTCTCATCAACTTGTCTTGGCTGGTTATAGAGTTTTCCTTCAGGATGTCTGCTGCCTGGCCCTCTAATGGGGTGTTGAATTTCCCCAGAGTAGGTGTGAAAGCTCAGCTGTCAGGGTGGTTATGGTGTTTTATGCAGGCTGTTCCTTGCCCTCCTGTTCAGATGTTTTTCTTTTGTCAGCATTTGATTGGATTCTTTCATCTGTGATTCAGTGTCTATATTAAACTCCATTTGCCTCTCTGCTCCTTCTCAAGAGTTTATTATGTGGGGAAAAATGTCTGTGTCCTTTAGTGCTGATTTTCTGGTCTTTTGGGAACAGCAGTCTCCATCCAGCCATGTGGCATAATAAAGAATATTTAGAGTTGATTAACATAAGCTGGGTCACTGCAGAAAGGGTTGGTCAGGAAAATGGTTCATCATACTTGCCATGTAAAAATAAAATTCGAAGAAACCTTTAAACACTCGAACAGTTCACTTGTAATGATAGACAATCACTCTTTAATGGCCTATATTTACCTGAAGGCAGAAAACTATGGAGGTCTACATGCATGTTCTTCAGAAAAGTCTTAAAATATGGCAGACAAATCATCTTCCTTTCTCTGTGAGGTGATAGACTCCTTTCTAGTCAGAAGGGAGGAAAATCGGGTTCTTTCTTTTTTCTTTTCTTTGAAGGGGACTGCTGCAAGTTAAAAACTTGGTGCTTGCTCTGCCAACTCGGCAATACATTTGGCAAGTCATTTCTCTTCTACGGGTCTCCCTTGTAAAATAAAGAGTTGAATCAAGAGATTTTTAAGTTCCTTTTCATCATAAATAGCCCTTGAAATGGGCTAATGGGTTTTCTATTACTATTAATATGAGTATCTCTAGATACTCCTGAATTTGCTTATCATTTTAAAATCACTTGCTTAAGGGTAATTTTTTTTTATCCTTTGTTGTCTTAAAGTCTGTTAGCATACTTTAAATATTTTCTGAGTAGACCCGCCTTTTAATGAGCACCATAAAAATATCTAGTTTGATATAATATGACCATTTTCACATCTCCACAGGTGGTCCAGAGTAATGATATTTTATTGAATTCTATTAAAATTTTTCAAAATAGTCTTTAAAAGCAATGCTTTCACTAGGTCATATTCTTATAAGAGTCAACTAATACAAGACTTTTGGAAACCTTTTAAAAACAACAATGTCATCTGATAGAGCCTATTTGTTGTCTGATACATTCCAGTATTTTAAAAGCATCTTAGTTTATCTCCCCAATATCTTGTAATTAAGTATTACTAATTTTTTTTAATTGATCAATATTTTTTATTATGGTTTTGTGGGGTACAGTTAAGGGTTAGGTGTACAATTACATTTCATTCAGGCACCCTGTTGATAAGAGGTGTTTTCCCATCCCCAGACAGATATTTGCTACTGTTAATCGCATTCCCCCCCCATAGTTTCCCAGTACCGTTAGTCATTTTCTTATAGTATTACATTGGATGTTCAAGGTCCATTATATGAGTGAGAACATGTGTTACTCGGATCTTTGTTTCTGTGAGAGGTCACTCAGTATTGTAGACTCTAGTTCCATCCAGGTTGCTGCAAAATTCATGATTTTGTTCTTTTTTATGGCTGCGTAGTATTCCATTGTGTATATGTACCACATTTTTTAAATCCAGTCCTCTTTTGATGGGCAGCATGGTTGTTTCCAGGTTCTTGCTATTGTGAACAATGCTGCGATAAACATACATGTGCAGGTATCTTTTTTATAGAGTGATTTGAGTTCTTAAGGGTATATTCCCAGTAGGGGGATTGCGGGATCATATGGAAGGTCGATTTTTAGAGCTTTTAGGAATTGCCACACTGCTTTCCACAGAGGTTGCACTAGTTGACACTCTCACCAACAGTGTAGAAGTGTTCCCTTTTCACCACACCCTCTCCAGCAGCTGTTATTTTTTGAGTTGTTGATAATTGCCATTCTGACTGGAGTTAGGTGGAATCTCAGTGTGGTTTTGATTTGCATCTTCCTGATGATTAGTGAGGTTGAGCATTTCTTCATGTGTTTGTTGGCTGCTTGGATGTCTTCTTTTGTGAAGTGTCTGTTCATATCTTTTGCCCATTTTATAATGGGGTTGTTTGTTTTCTTCGTTTCAGTACGTTTCAGTTCCTTGTAGATCCAGGATATTAAGCCTTTGTCAGACCTAGAGTTGGCAAATGCTTTTTCCCAGTCTGTAGGCTTTCTCCCTGCTCTCTTGATGGTTTCTTTGGCTTTGTAGAAGCTTGTCAGTTTAATAAGGTCCCACTTGTCTATCTTCTCTCTTATGATCTGTGGGTTTCGGGTTTTGTACAGGAATTGGATGCCAGTTCCGATTTCCATGAGGTATTTCCTTTCTTTTCTAAGGTTCTTATGGTTTGAGGTTTTGCATTTAGGTCTCTAATCCATTTGGAGTTAACCTTTGTGCATGGGGATAGATAGGGGTCCTGTTTCAATCTTCTGCATGTGGTCAGCCAGTTTTCCCAGCACCATTTACTGAATAGGTTCTCCTCTCCCCAGTGGTAGGTGGTGGGGGCTTTGTCGAAGATGAGTTGGTTGAGAAATTGAGGTTTTGCTTCTGGAATCTCAGTTCTGTTCCATTGATCTATATGCCTGTTCCTGTACCAATACCAAGCTGTTTTGATGATTGTAGCTTTATATTAAAGTTTGAAGTCTGGTATTGTGATACCACCTGCTTTGTGCTTTTGCTGAGGATTGTTCTGGCTATTCTTGGACGTTTGTGTTTCCATGTGAATTCCTGTGTTGTTTTTTCTAGGTCTGAGAAGAATGTTGTTGGTAATTTAATGGGTATTGCATTGCATTTGTAGATTGCCTTAGGTAAGATAGACATCTTCACAATGTTGATTCTTCTGATCCATGAGCATGGGATATTTTTCCACTTGTTCGTGCCATCTTTGATTTCTTTGAGCAGTGTTTTGTAATTTTCATTGTAAAGGTCTTTCACATCTCTGATTAGGAAGATGCCAAGGTATTTCATTTTTTTTTGTGGCTATTGTGAATGGAATTGTGTTTTTTATTTGGGTTTCTGTTTGTTTATTATTGGTGTAGAGAAATAC
>NW_007248078.1:466927-467647 GCF_000164805.1 Carlito syrichta
TTTTGTCTTCTAGTCCTGGATTTGGGCTTTTATTTTTGTGATCTGGATTCTTCTGCTGAAATTAGGGTTTTTGTGGTCTTGCTTTTCCAGCTTCTTTAGGTGGCTTGTTAGGTTGTGAATTTCTGTTCCTTCCATTTTCTCATGTGTGTTTGTAGGGATATAAATTCCCCTCTTACTACAGCTTTCAGGGCATCCCAGAGATTTTGGTAAGATGTTTCTTCATTTTCATTTGTTTCCAGGTATCTTTTGATCCCTGTTTTGATTTCGTCATTGACCCAGGAGTTGTTTAGCATCTTGTTGTTTAGTGTCCATGTCTTTGTGGGTTTTGGGGGGACTTTGTTGGTGTCAATGGTTATTTTTATTCCACTGTGGTCCGAGAAGGTGCTGGGTAGAATTTTGGTCCTTTTAAATTTGCTTATGCTTGATTTATGGCTGAGTATGTGGTCAATCTTAGAATATGTTCCATGTGGTGATGAGTAGAATGTGTATTCTGTGGTCTTTGGATGGAGTGTTCTGTAGGTATCAATTAAGTCCATTTGGTCCAAAGTCACACTGAGGTTCCAGATCTCCTTGCTGATTTTTTGTCCTGATGATCTGTCTAGGGTTGTGAGTGGGGTATTAAAGTCCCCAGTTATGATAGTGTTAGAGTCGATATCTTTCTTTAGTTTTCCAAGAAGTTTCTTTATGAAAGTTGGTGCACCTATGTTGGGTGCATATATG
>NW_007248078.1:467791-500047 GCF_000164805.1 Carlito syrichta
TTTATCATTATGTAGTGGCCTTCTGTATCTTTTTTGATTTTTAATAGCTTGAAGGGTATTTTGTCTGAAATTAAATCGCTACTCCTCCTTTCTTTTGTATTCCGTTCGCCTGAAAGTTTGTTTCCCATCCTCTTACTTTGAGTCTGTGGGTGCCCTTTCTAGTTAGGTGAGTCTCTTGAAGGCAATAGATTGTTGCCTGATGATATTTTATCAATTTTGCCATTCTATGTCTTTTCAGTGGTGCATTTAGTCCGTTCACATTTAGGCTAATAATTGAAATGCAAGAGTTGATCCCTGTCATAGGTTCTTACAGAGTTGTTCCTGCTTGTTTGTTGTCTTTCTTTGGGTTTTGGAGTTGGTTCATGTGTGTTTTTAATCTTTTGCCTTTACTCTTGTGAAGAATGCTGTTGTTCTTTTTTCTTTTTCTTCTGTGTTCAGTACTTTCTTAAATTTCTTGTAGAGGTGGTCTGGTGGCAGCGTAGGTTCTTAGGGTTTGGATATCTGGAAAAGATTTCAATTCTCCCTCACTAATGAAGCTTAGTTTGGCTCGGTAGGTTATTCTTGGTTGAAATTGTTTCTCTTTTAGAACTTTGAAGACAGGGCTCCAGGCTCTTCTGGCCTGAAGGGTTTCTGTGGATAAATCTGCTGCTATTCTAATTGGTTTTCCCTGGTAGGTAGTCTGGCCTTTTTCTCTTGCTGCCTTTAGGATTTTTCCTTTTATAGCTACTTTGTTTAGGCGAATTATTATGTGTCTGGGAGTTGGTCTTCTCATTTGTTGTCTTGCAGGGGTTCTCTGAATCTCTTGTGTTTGAATTTTTTCATCCTTAATGAGATGAGGGAAGTTTTCTTGAACGATTTCATGAAATGTTTGTTCCAGTGTGGCTTCTGTTTCTCTCTCTGCCTCAGGAAGCCCAATTACTCTTAGGTTTGGTCTCTTGAAGTGATCATTCATCTCTTGCAGGTTTTGTTCTGTCTTTTCGAGTTTCTTTTCTATGCTTTTGACAGTTTGGGTTAGTTCTGTGTTTTGGTCTTCGAGCTCTGAGATTCTTTCTTCTGCTTGGCTGATTCTGCTTTCCATGCTTATTAGTCTGTTATTCATTTCCATCACAGTATTCTTTACTGCTGTCATTTCTGACATCAGCTCCTTCCTATTTTCCTCTTGTCTCTCCTCAATTTTTTAAATTCTCTCCATTAATGTCTTGATGTCTGGGTTTGTTGCATTTAACCAGTCATTCTGGGGGCTCTTCATTATTTGTGTTCCAGAATCTGTTTTCTCAGTGTCTGATTTCCCAGGGGTCTGTGTAGGACCTATATTCTTCTTTTGGTTTTTCTTCATTTGTGTGGTTTTTCCCCCTCCCTACTTTTTCTTTCCCTCCACATCACCGTCTTTTTAAATTCTGTTATTCAGGGGTAAAGGGATTGGTTTTACTTCTGTTTGTTCAATCTCCTATTCTTTATGTATGTCCTCTTACTTTGTTCAATTCTGGAGTTGCACTGTAGGTTGGAGGTGGTCCTTTTTGCAGTTTTGAGATGTACTTAAGGGGAGAGCTGTGATTCAAAATCTGTCTGCAGGTCCTGGTATTCGCTGACAGGTGTGTGGATAATGTGGAACCCACTTCCCACTGCCCTGGAATCTGTCCATGCAGTGGGGCTGTAGGTTTACTCCCTGAAATAAAATGTGGTTAGCAGAGGGGAGAGAATGGAGCAGATAGTGGGTTGAAGAGGGGAGTGGAGAGATAGAGGAGTAAGGGGGGAAACAAATGAATGTGCCAACAAATATAGAGAGAGAGACCTATACTGAAACAGATAAAAACAATAGACCGCAGCTACAGACAAACCAACTCTCATACAAAAAATAAAAAATAAAAATAAAACATATAGTGATGCTAACATACAAGCTAACCAACCACCTTGTTAGTGTGCTGTTCTTCTATACAAAGATATGGTTTACAGAGAGAAGAAAAGGAAACGGAAAAAAAGAAAAAAGGGAACAATACAGTAGGAATAGAATTAAGTCATTAAACTAATAGAATCAATGAAGCACACTCTGAGACATTTCGTTTAAGTCCAATGTCCTTTTAGGTCTGATTTCTAGTTTTCTTTTCAAGCTGGTAAATTAGTTTGCAGTTAGGGTCAGTTGCCCCTGATCTGCTGTGAAGGACGGTTCAGATTACCCTCCATCCAGCACTCTGGTCTATGTCTTTATCAAGCTTGTTTCTCCTGTTTCGGTGTTGTTACCTTGAATTGCCAGCAGGTGGTGCTATCTCAGCTGCTTGCCCCAGAGGGGTTGGGGCCGGATAGGAACAAGATGGCTGCCTGCCTCAGGGCAGGCAACAGGAGCCTTACTACCGTGGGCAGGACAGTCTTGGTCGCAGGAGAGGTGGCAGCGATCCCAGCAGATCTTCCCTGAAGGGGTTTGATGTGGATCGCCTCGGGCCCGGGTGGTGTGATGTGCTACGGCCGGCAGTCACGGAGGCTGTGTTAGCGGCGGCGGCGGCGGGGGGAGGGGCTGTGGCCACGGCGGCGGCTGCGGCACCGTTTGCGCCACAGTGACTGTCCAGTCCGTTGCGATGTCCCAGTGGTGGCAACGGCCGAGCTCCGTATGAAGAGCAGGCTGCGATGTTGGGGTCCACAGCCCCCCCGGGGAGAGAGTCAGAGACCCACTGCAGATCTCCTTTGCAGAGGGCTTCAGAGACCGGGTTGCCCCTTTGCCATCTTGCCGCCGCTCACTAATTTTTTTTTAAAAGGAGGGAACTGACACAGGAAGTAAAAACATTTTGTCTACAATGTTTTCACTAACAAACTCATGCAACCAAATACAAATTCATTGTACACAATGTCAAATGCAGTGTTAAATAATGAGGGGCAGAAAAGGAGAATAAGTTGGTCTAAGGAACAAGGGACTTACAGTATGGAAAACGTAATTGAGTGTGTACAGAATTGGTCCTCTTGCTTTTACCCTGGACACTTCATAGTAGCTATGAAGTGTTATACATTTACTTTTTTGTGATCCATCTCCCTCCAATACATTGTGAACTTGACAAAAGAGCAAGGCGTGGGGTTTTTGTTGTTGTTGTTATTCACTCCTTTATATCTAAAACCTTGATTAATACTGGTTACATAGTCAGTACTCAAAATAAATTCATTGAGTAAATGAATAAATGAATGGATGAACTGCTTGTAGTAAGGGGCATACTTTAATTGATACAATAGATTTTCAGGGGAGATACTGTGGTACACATTGCAAGGGGAGATTAATTTTGACATATTTTGAAGAAGATCTCATGAAGGAGGAGATATTTGAACTGGATTTAACAAATGGGCATTTGGTGGAAATTCTGTGAGAAAGGTTCCTCTAGAAAGAACAAATGAGGCAAGGATGGCAGGTATAGGAAAGTTCAGGGCATGGTGAGAATAATGACAGTTTATACAAATTGAGTATTTTTGAGTATTTTTCTCCACTAGGTATTGTTCTTAGCTCATTGTGTGAATTGCATAATTTGATCTTCACAATCATCTGGAGAGGTTCTTGCTTCATCCCATTGGGGAATGGTAAGCTTTGTGGTATTAAGTAGGTAGAAATAAAAATGTCAGGATAGGTTTATGTTTTGGAACATCTTTCATGCCAGGGTAAGGAAGATGAACCTCTTCCTGAAGGACATGAAGAACCATTTTTAGTAAGAATGGCTTTATTGAATTTATGATGGAGGAAGGTGACTTTGATGTTGGGGTGATGGGTAACTTACAGGTTGAAGACACTGCTAGCAGTTAAATCAGTCTGGAGACTATTTCACTAACTCAGGAAAGGCAATGAAGACACAATTACTCTAAAGTAGATGGAGGGAGAAAAGTAGTGTTTCAGGGACATTGTAGCTGTAGAATTAACAGAAGGATAAGAAAACAACTAACAGAGGTTTTAATACTGAGTACTCCCTGGGTGCTATCAAAATTGGAAATATTTGAGAAAAATCAGATTTTTTAGCAAATTTAACTTTATTTTTGTCTATTTTGGCTACAGTGAACCTGTCAGGTCATTGAGATGATGCTAGAATCACAAGCTGTAGAAGCTATTGAAGTTATACAGGATCATAAAGGTTATTTCATTATTTAAGGCCTTCATTTTACATCTGAGAAAACTAATGCCCAGGGTGGTAAATGCTCTCATAAATGAACCAGGCATAGAATAGCAAATATCAAAATCTTACTCATATGTGGGAGCTAAAAATGTTTATTTCTTCATCCTAAACATATATGCACCCAACATAGGAGCACCAGATTTTATAAAACAACTACTAAGTAATCTAAGAGAGGACATTGACTGTCACACAATCATAGGTAGAGATTTAAATACCCCAGTAACAGTTTTAGATAGATCAATAGGGCAAAAAAATGATAAGGAGATCTGGAACCTCAACCTGATACTAGATCAGATGGATTTTTTGGTTTTTTTGAGTTGGAGTTTCACTCTTTCACCCAGACTGGAGTGCAGTGGCCGCTTCTGGCCACCGCAGCCTCGACCTGCTGGGCTCCGGCGATCCTTCCGCCTCAGCCTTCCAAGTAGCCGGAATTACAGACATGCGCTACCACGCCTGGCTGATTTTTTGATATATTGTAGAGATGAGGTCTCACTGCCCAGGCAGGTCTCGAACCCGCGGACTCAGGCAATCCACTCACCTCAGCCTCCCAAAGGCGTGGGATTACAGGCTGAGCCACCGAGCCCGGCGTCATATGGATTTAATAGACATATACAGGACCCTTCACCCAGTATCTACTGAGTATACATTCTACTCATCATCACATAGAACATACTCCAAGATCAATCACATTCTTGGACATAAATCAAGTGCAAACTATGTTCAAAAGATTGAAATAATACCATGCATCATCTCAGATCACAGTGGAATAAAAATAAACACAGCTACCAACAATATCTCCCCGAAATACACAAAAACATGAACACTAAACAACATGCTGCTGAATGACTTATGGGTCACCATGAAAATCAAGACAGAAATAAAAAGATTCCCAGAAACAAATGAAAGCAAAGACATATCTTATCAGAATCTCTGGGATGCCATGAGAGCAATGCTAAGAGAAAAATTTATAGCATTGCACACACACATCAAGAAAACAGAAAGATCACAAGTAGACAGCCTAATGTCACACCTAAAGGAGCTGAGAAGGCAAGATCCCATAAATCCTAACTTCAGTAGAAGCATCCAGATCACCAAGATGAAATTACAATTGCAGGACATAGAAGACAAAAATATCATATAAAGGACCAACAAGATCAAAAGCTGGTTCTTTGAAAGGATAAATAAGATTGATAGTTCCCTGGTCATATTGACTAAAAAAAAGAGAGAAAGTCCAGATAAACACAATTAGAAATGAAAAAGGCAAAGCCATAACTGACACTGAAGAAATTCAAAAGATTGTCAGAGATTACTATGAACAACTGTATGCAAATAAACTAGAAAATATAAAGGAAATGGAGGACTTTCTGACATCACACAACCTCCCAAGTTTGACACAAGAAAAAAATAAAACTCTAAATAGACCAATAATAATCCAGGAAATCAGTTCAGTCATAAGAAATCTCCCCACTAAAAAGAACTGTAGAGTAGATGGCTTCCCAGCTGGATTCTGCAAGACATATAGGAGAAGTTGATACCAATCTTATTGAAAGTACTGGCAATCGAGAATGATGGAATTCTCCCAAGCTCATTTTATGAAGCCAACATGACACTGATATCCAAATCTGGCAAAAACCCAACAAGGAAAGATAATTACAGATTAATCTCCTTGATGAACATAGACACAAAAATTCTCAACAAGATTCTAATAAATCTGATACAACAACACATCTAAATGATCATCCACTATGATCAGGTGGGCTTCATTCTTGGAATGCAGGTCTGGTTCAGCATTCACAGACCATAAATGTAATCCACCACATCAACAGATGTAAAACCAAGAACCAAATGATTATATTATTCGATGCAGAAAAGCATTTGACAAAATTCAGCATCCCTTCTTGGTAAGAAACCTTGAGCACTGAGGCATAGAAGGAACATTCCTCAAAACAGTAAGAGACATCTATGATAAACCCTCAGCCAACATTTTGTTCAGTGGGCAGAAGTTGGAAACGTTGTCCCTAAGAACAGGAATAAGACAAAGTTGTCCACTCTCACCCCTCCTGTTCAACATAGTACTGGAAGTCCTAGCTACAGCAATAAAGCAAAGGAAGGAAATCAGGGGTATCCAAATAGGAAATGAGGAAGTTAAGCTATCCCTCTTTGCAGACAATATGATTCTATATTTTGAAAACCCTAGGGAGTCTACCAAAAGCCTCCTCACACTGATAATCAACACTAGTGAAGTCTCAGGGTAAAAAATTAACACACAAAAGAGAGTTGTAGTTCTGTACACCAGTAACAAGCAGGCAGAGAACCAAATAAAAAGCACAGTTCGATTCACAATGGACACACACAAAAAAGAAATACCTTGGCATCCACCTAACCAGAGAAGTGAAAGACCATTACAACAAGAACTACAAAATGCTGCTCAAAGAAATCAAAGATGATAACAACAAATGAAAAAACATTCCCTGCTCATGGATCAGAGGAATCAATATTGTCAAGATGTCCATTCTACCAAGGTACTCTACAGATTCAATACAATACCCATCAAATTACCACCTTCATTCTTCTCAGACCTGGAAATGACAATACAGATATTCATATGAAAGCAAAAAAAGGCATAAATAGCCAAAACAACTCTCAGTAAAAGGAACAAAGATGGAAGTATCACACTTTCAGATTTTAAACTTTACTACAAGACTACAGTAACCAAAACAGTCTGGTATTGGTACAAGAATAGATACATAGACCAATGGGATAGGACAGAGATTCCAGAAGCAAAATCTTGGTCTCTCAACCAATTCATCTTGGACAAAGCAAATAACAACCACTGGGAAAGGAGACCATATTTGGCAAATGGTGCTGAGAAAACTGACTGACCACATGCAGAAGAATGAAACTGGAGCCCTACCTATGATCATATACAAAAATCAACTCAAAATGGATCAAAGATCTAAATGTAAAGCCTCAAATTATAGAATCCTAGAAGAAAACATAGGAATCTCCCTTATGCATATTGGAGTAGGCAGTGAATTCTTGCCCAAGTCCCCAAAAGTGAATGCCATAAAAGCTAAGATAGACAAGTGGGATTTTATCAAACTGCAAAGCTTTTGCACAGAAAAAGAAACCATCAGGAAAGTGGGGAGACACCCACAAAATGGGAAAAATTTTGCAAATCATGTATCTGACAAAGGCCTAATATCCAGGATCTACAAGGAATTCAAATGAAGTTAAAGGAAAAAAACAAACAACCCCACTGAAAAGTGGGAAAGTGGGCAAAGGACATGAATATACACTTTTCGAAAGAAGTCATACAAGCAGCCAACAGACTCATGAAAAAAATGTTCATCTTCACTAATTGTACAAATCAAAACCACAATGAGGTACCACCTAACTCCAGTAAGGATGGCCATCATCAATAAAAAACAACAGATGGTGGTGCAGGTGTGGAGAAAAAGGAATGCTTCTACACTTTTAGTGCGAGTGCAAGCTAGTTCAACCTCTATGGAAAGCATTGTGGTGATTCCTAAAAGAACTAAAAATTGACCTCCCATATGATCCAGCAATCCCTCTTCTGAGGAATATACCCAGCGGAACATAAATTACTCTACCAAAAAGATACCTGCACATGCACATTTATTGCAACTCTATTCACAAGAGCAACAACATGGAACCAACCCTACTGCCCATTGGAAGTAGACTGGATAAAGAAAATGTGGTACATATACATGATGGAATATTACACAGCCATATAGAAGAACAAATCATGGATTTCACAGCAAATTGGATGGAATTGGAGACCATCATACTAAGTGGTCTATCACAAAAACAACTGAATACTGCATGTTTTCACTCAAAAGTAGAACTTGAACATTAATTAATTAGTATAAAGTAGGGGTTGGTAGTCACTGGGCACTGCTGGGGGGTGAAACACATAACAACACAAAGGGTAACCAGTCCTATGCCGGGGAAGTGAGGGCTAGTCAGAGGCCCAAATAACTTATGTGTGTAGTTAATCCTTCTTGTACTCCACATCTCTATAATAAAATAAAATTTAATAAAAAATGTTGATTTCATAGAGATTAGCATGTTTATGGGGTTCATGTGATATTTGTTACATGCCTAGAATGTATAAAGATCAAGTCAGGGTATTTGGGTATTCCTTACCTTGAGTATTTATGAGAACATTTATATACACATATGCATAACCACATATTTAGTCAGTGGCAGAGGCAGATATTTGAAAATATAGTTTTGGAACTTAAGAAAAGATTCAGAAATATGGATGTAGGATATATAATGTAAATGAGTCTTGAATCCCAACAAGTGTTACAGAGACTGGCATTGCTATTTTTTCAGATATTATAGGGAACATAACAGTATGCGATCAAAATGACTTTCTGAAGTGCTTATAGAGGCAGGGTAAAGAGATGGGGCTGCAAAAGAATTTACCTCATATATTTTAGCAAAAATGAAAGAGAGAAATCAACAGTTTAAACTCTAGAACAGCATCCCTTTCTGTACACGAGCAGTTATAATTATCTGCTTAAGTTAAATTCTAATGTGATAAAGCAATTTTGATGTTCTGTATGGTTCATTAAAGCATAATTTTACTTCTATAAATTCTTGTGTTGTTGCCCAAAGCGAGTTAATTTTTGTGGAAGCACAATTCTCACTGGTATTTTTTAGAGGTGCTCTGTTTTACATAAGGCAAGACATTTAACAAGCTGAATAAAATCTTAAATACAACACAATTTCAGTTCA
Organism: Carlito syrichta; assembly: GCF_000164805.1. Classification (NCBI taxonomy): domain Eukaryota; kingdom Metazoa; phylum Chordata; class Mammalia; order Primates; family Tarsiidae; genus Carlito; species Carlito syrichta. The sequence goes on from NW_007248078.1 coordinate 476,695, forward strand.
ACACTGTTGTTTAACATGCTTCTGTTAAAACTCTCTCTAATTCCATGCTCTGCACTGAAATCAAATAAACAATTCTCATTACCTCCCTTGTCTTTATAGTAGAGTCACTCATTGAAAGTACTGAATCATATAGAAAAATTGACCTTGGGGGTGGCAACACCCAATCAGCTGCTCTAAGACTGCATAGGTAGTAGTTGTCAGAGAAGGATGAGCAGGAAATCTATGCCCTACTCTTGGGGCATGGTGGTAGGGGAGCCCATAATTCATGACTGTGGGAAGTGGCTTGAGTTTTGCCTTGGTGGTAAAGGGCTGGGCAGACCAGTGTCTGTTGATGGCCCGTGTGGTTGGTGCCAACTGTGGTGGTAGCGTCAGGTTGGGTGAGTCTGACCTCAGACCCCAGGAGGGGTGCTCAGGTGCCAGTGTTTTCCATGTACTAAATTACATTCCCACCAACAGTGTGTAAGTGTTTCCTTTTCTTCACATCTTCACCCACATCTTTTTTTTGTCCTTTTAATAATAGACATTTTAACTGGAGTAAGATAATATTTCATTGTGGTTTTGATTGGCATTTCCTTAATGTTTAGTTATGTTGAGCATTTTTGCATATACCTGCTAGTCATTTGTATGTTTTCTTTTAAGAAATGTCTATTCATGTCCTTTGCCCACTTTTTAATGGGATGATGATGATGATGATGATGATGATGATGATGATTTGTTTGAGTTTCTTGTATATTCTGGATATTAGGCCCTTGTTGAATGCATGGTTTTCAAATATTTTCTCCCATTTGATAGATTCTCTCATCATTCTGTTGATTATTTTCTTTGCTGTGCACAAGCCTTTTGTTTAATATGGTCCAATTTTTATTTTTATCTAACTGGGTTATTACAAAAGACCTGTCTTAAAGTTCCAAGAGTCTTTCTTCTGCTTGATCTAGTCTATTATGAAGTTTTCAAATGTGTCTTGTTGCTTATTCAACAAATTCTTTAATTCCACAATTTTTGTTTGATTTTTTTTTTTTTTTTTTTGTGAGTTGGAGTCTCACTCTGTCACCCAGACTGGAGTGCAGTGGCATGCTCCTGGCCACCCCAGCCTTGACCTGCTGGGCTCTGGTGATCCTTCCTCCTCAGCCTTCCAAGTAGCTGGAACTGAAGGCGCGTGCTACCACGCCTGGCTAATTTTTTTGATTTATTGTAGTCTCACCAAGTTGCCCAGGCAGGTCTCGAACCTGCGGGGTCAGGCAATTCACTCACCTCAGCCTCTCAAAGGGTAGGATTACAGGCTGAGCCACCGAGCCTGGCTGATATCTATGTTTGGTATATTTCTCATTCATATCCTGAACTGTTTTTCTGATTTTTTTTGTATTGTTTTTCAGCATTTTACTGTATCTCACTAAGCTTTTCAAAAATTATCATTTTCAATTTTCTCTGGGATTTTGTAAGTTTGTTTTTAGTTGGAATCTGTTGCTGGAGAATTATTGGATTTCATTGGTAGTGTTATATGTTCTTGCTTTTTCATGTTTTTCATGTTTTTACACTGACATCTGTGCATTTGGTGTGACAGTTGCTTCTTCCAATTTGTAAAATTTGCTTTTCTAAGGAAGGATTTTTCCTGAAGATATATCTATGGTGTTGGTTGAGCAGGACACTTTGACGAAGGTCTGTGCAGTAATATAACCTCTGTATGTGTTCTCTGGCAGTAGACAGCATCAGTGCTGTGATTGCCTTGGTGGTTTAGAGTGCAGTTGTTTGTGGAGGCCCTGGTGAAGTTTTGCTGGAGACTGGGATTCCAGGTGGGCCACTCTCTGGGCCCTAGTGGTGGCAGTAGTGGAATGAGCGTGTGTGTCCTTGGGTCCTAGGACAGTATACACTGGCGTAGGTTTAGCAGGGCCAGGAAGGTTGATTTTGGGGCCTCTAAGTAGCTGACTTAAGTGCTAGAAATGGCAGTGGTGGGCTGGGTGGGTGAGTCCTCCAGCCCCTGGGCAATGGATGTGGCATGGCATGGGTGATGTCAATAGCAGAGGTAGGACACTCCTCTGGGACCCAAGCAGTCTGCAGTGGCTTTGGCCATGGTGGTAAAGGGGTAGGAAGAATAGTCCCCACGCCAATAGATGGCCCATGTGGGTTGGTCCCGACTGTGGTGGTAGCAGGTTGGGTGAGTTTGGCTTCAGACTCCAGTAGTGGTGCTCAGGTGCCAATAGTGGTGAACTGGCCTGGGTTATTTCCAAAACCCTAGATGGCATACTTGGGTACTCGCAAAGATGGAGGTGGGCCAAGTGGTCCTGTTCTCAGGTCTCTCTCACAGTGTATGCAGGCACTGGCTTTGGTAGGGAATGGGCTGGTTGATCCCCAGACCACTGACAGAATGTTCCGTGTGGGAGAGGTAGTAGCTGCTGCACTGCAGATCTGCTGCTGGGGTTGCTTTCAGTGGAAGTAACTGTAGGCAGGTGACTGGACAGCATGTGTTTTACTTGTGTCTTGGCCCCATAGCAGCCTGCAGTGGCTGCTATTGTGGAATTTGTCCTCAGGGACTGTGAAAATGCACAGCTGCCCCATGCTGACTGGTAGGGTCGCCGCTAGTGGCTCCTATCTTGGTTCTTGTAGCAATGGCTGCAGGCATTGACCGTCAGTGGGACTCAAGGGATGTGGAGATGTAGGGCTTTTGTGTCCCAGGGCAGGATGCAATCTGGTGAGGGTAAGGCTCTCAAGATTGTGCCATGGGGCAGCTTTTTAGAACATGTGGGTTTGTGGGACTCAGCATGAGCTTCCTCTCTGGAGCAATGCCATTATGTAGGTCCAGGCAGCTTCCTACATTAGCCTCAGGGCCTGCAAGGGTTGAGGGGTTCTCCTGTGGCTCGAATTGTAAATGTCCGCAGTAAAAATGTGGATCACAGCGGGCCTCAGTGGCTCAGCCTATAATCCCGTGCCTTTGAGAGGCTGAGGTGAGTGGATTGTCTGAACCCGCGGGTTCGAGACCCGCCTGGGCAGCGAGACCTCATCTCTACAATAAATCAAAAAATCAGCCGGGAGTGGTAGCGCGCGCCTGTAATTCCGGCTACTAGGAAGGCTGAGGCGGAAGGATCGCCGGAGCCCAGCAGGTCGAGGCTGCGGTGGCCGGGAGCGGCCACTGCACTCCAGTCTGGGGGACAGAGTGAGACTCCAACTCAAAAAAAAAAAAAATGTGGATCTCTGGGGGTCTCTCTCTCACTTACCTTTTTTTCCCTGCATAAGTGCCTCTGCAGTCTCCCTGCCAACCACGGTCAAGCAGGCTGCCTTGCTTCCCTCTCCTTTCTTGCTTTTTGGTGTTTCCTGTCACTTCTGTATTGAATTCCAGCATTCTCCCTTAGTTGATCTATTTGCAGTGTGATTATCTACTTGCTGTTTGGTTCCTTTCTGTGGAACAGGCAAGTACCGTATTCATCTAGTCAGCCATCTTGAAGCCTCCTTGAATTCTAAAGAAATTGAAAAATGGAATTGGCAATATTTCTGAAAGAAAGAATCATTAAATCCTGACTTGATTATATAAGTGTATGTAGACTCCCCAGAAGATTTTTAAAGAAAATGGTAACAAGTGTCTAGAATGCTTTATTTGTTCCCTTGCTTAAAGATTGCTTGAAGATGTATAGTTATTGTTTATCAAAAAAATTAGGTAATAGTTTCATAAAATAATTTTATAGCTAATTTTATTATTTTTTCACTGAAATTCTGGAAATGAAATCTTTCTGGAACTTTCTCATGCATGAATAAACAAATAAAAAATTGTATAAAACCATACTTCAAAACTTGATACACTATATACCCTATATATGTTAGAGAACTGTAGCAGACTTTTACTGAGATTTTTAGTATGATAGATCATCTAGATAACTCTATCACTTATACATTTGAAAATAGTTTTATGATTTATAAAAATTTTTACTTACATGGTTTTATTTGAGATACATAGTAATGCTATGATTTTTCTTGGGAAGATGTGACTATATCAGTTATCTTTCACTAGACTATTGTTGAATAACAAATGACCACAATATTTTATTAGCAAATAATGATAACCATCTGAGGCCAGGACAGTTGTGCTGATGTTATCCGGGTTCCCCCACCTCACCAGGTGTTGGCTGACTGTTGGCTGAGTTAGGGAGGAATAGGCTGAGACAAATTGGGCAATTGGTCAGGTGGGTCTGGGCATGTTCTCACAGTGATGACAGGAGGCTAGAGAACAAATGGAAGCATGCAAGCTTTCTAGTGGCCTGGGCTCAGAACTGGCACATCATTACTTCTTTGTCATTCTGTTGGCAAAATCAAGTCCCATAGCCAGGCCCAAAAGCACAGTGGGAAGGTACCACCAGAACAAATGGCATGGAGACAAGGAAAGGTGACAAATTTGTGCCAATTTTGATGTCTACCACAGTGATCATAACACGCAGGCTTCTCTTTTAGAGATGAAGCTCAGACAGGTTAAGTGATTTTCTGTTCAAATAAGGTTTAAAAGGATCCACAACTTTAAAATTCTACTTTCATTTTTTTCTCTTTTTTTTCCAGTTGTGCTTCCAAAGATCCAGGCATCTAATGGTGTTTGTTTTACATAACAAATATTGATTTAGTAATTTTTCCATGTAGGAAGTATTTCCACATACATTGAAGCCACCTGAGATCATTCCTGTAATTCTCTGGGTAATATTATTACTGATATTATTTTTAAATGGAAGAAATTGAGGATGATATATGATGTGTAAGAGTTCTTGTTTAAATCATTTTCATCCTTCATATCTTCCTTTCACAAAAAGTAAAATGAGTAAAATTTTTACTTGTGAAGTGTTAGAAAATGGATACAAATATATAAAGCAGTTTTAACAGTTTAGCCTTGATGTTCCTAGAAGATACTTGTAGTGTTATACAGACAACCTCAGTTGTAACATTTAATCCACTTTTTTTGACTATTTGAAATAGAAGTTCATTTCAAATGGAACCAAGGGAAACATGAAAATCCATATTGCAGACCATGATGGGAAAGTGGGTCAGACATGCCTTGTTTTGTTTTCAGCTTAGGAATAACTGACCAACATTAACAATAAAATAGAGATTATGAAACTGACACAACAGACTTTGTGGCAATAAGATACCAAATTACACCTGACATTGATAGAGCATAATAAGACAGATAGCAGGCCCTAAAGAAATACAAAATTTTACCCCAAAATGTATTTTTTGGACATATTTTGAAGTGGCCCTACAAAATCATCTTTTGATGAAATTTGTATCTGTGGAGAATCTCTTTCCCTAAGTCTCTCCCAGCTCTAGGTGAGATTTAAGTAAGAGTCTGACACTTTTTAAGGTCCAAAAGAAGACATTTACCATCTATTCTCTCTAAGCCTACTACTTAGAGGCTTCATCTACATAACAAGAACTTTGGCTTCCCAAACCAATTCAAGCAATCCTTTTTACTGACTTCTTAAATCTTAGATAAAGTTTAACTATTTCAACCAGTTGCAAATCAGAAAACATTTGAATCTATCTGTAAATCCTCTGCTTTGAGATGTCTCATCTTTCTAGGCCAAAACAATGTATACCTTCCATGTATTGATTTATGTCTTTGCCTGTAACTTCTGTCTTCCCAAAATATATAAAACCAAACTGTAATCCGAGCACCTTGAGCATGTGTTCTCAGGACCTATTAAGACTGTACCCTGGGCCATGATTATTCATATTTGGCTCAGAATAAAGCTCTTTAAATATTTTACAGAGCATGACTTTTCTTGTCAACCCAATTGCATTTGCTTATCATTGTCTTTTTGATGGTTTAAAATGTACCTCTTTCTTCAGAGTAAATATTTTATTATGGTGATTGAAACTTGTTTATCCAGACTAAGATGACATGAGAATACGGAGGATGAAATCTGTTGCAAACCTGAGATTTAAAAAAAAAAAACCCAAAACCTGGAGATATAGGGAGTATTCATACAAATATAGGATCCAAGGGAAAACTTTCCCTTCACTCTCTGAAGGGTTGCTGAAAATCAACTGACAGAAGGCAAATTAATAGGAAAAAAGCCATACAAAATTTACTAATGTGCACACATGTGCATGGAGTCTTTCAAAATATAAAAAACTAAAAAAAAAAAAAAAAAAAGAGGGCCAGATGGTTGTTGATTTTATATCATCTTGAGATTACTGAAAGAATGGGAGCTTAAAGTGTGGCAAGACAGATTATGGAAGGCAGAGGAGAAGAGGCCTGGCTAAGGCAAAGTGGGGACCAAAGGAAGGCCCAAACTTTACCTGTACAATGACCACTTGTGTGCCTAATGTTGAATTGTACCCCACGTCTTTAAAATTATTAAATATACATATAAAGAGGTCTGGCTAGCAAAGGTAGTCTTTTTATGTAGATGAAACTTCACAGGTAGCTGCTTTCAAAAAGGATAGATGATAGTCTGTAGTCAATTAATCTTTCCTAAATATGAATAAGAGAGGGGCCTCAGAGAAAACCTGGCTGTTTATTTTGCTAATGTAGATTTTCCTCTACGGATGCAAATCTCTACCACAAAAGGCAGCCCTTTAAGGCTCTTTCTGTCTTCAGGGTCTCTGAATAGGCATCTCAAAATATGTCAAAAATATATTTTGGGGTGAAATATTTTTGGTTTTTCTGTACTGGTGAGGTCTGTGTTCATATGAATAATTTTTTTTTTTCTTTATCTCCTCTTATGTCATTGGATACACAATTTAACATTCCTCTTAGTGCCTGTGGGTCTGACAGTGGAGTAAAACTAGACAAAAATTTGCAGCAAATATGCCTAATAGACTGATTATTTTTCTCTTCTAGGCCTTGAGTTTAGGCATAATAACATCTATAAATTTCAATGAATGGCATCAAAGAGTTAATGAGGGCATTTCCATAATTATTCATCTTCCAAAAGTGAAAAGAGGCAGGAAGCCACTTCAATTGTCAGAATTAACTGTAGCATCAATCAAAAGCTCATAGATTTTGAGATAATTCTGTATTTAAACTCAATTTAGTTTCCACAGGGGGACTCTAAGCTGCCTAGGAGGCTTAATTAGGCTAACTGCCTGAAAAACAGCATAAAACAGATGGGTGGGTTCCCATTCAAACTTGGTTTTATGAGCATTCTCATAGCTCTTACAGAAAATGAATGAACTTTCAGATATCTTCAACTAAGCCTTCTGTGGAGTAATTCCATAAGGGGCATAGAAGTGACTTGGAAGGAATTGATCTTTTAAAAGTTTACGTTTTGCTGTTTTTATATCATGAGTTGAGCTCCATCATGAACTCTGAGAGCCAAGAGAGAGAATACATTCAGGGGTTGTTGTTAAAGCTTCACATCAAAACGAAAGCTTCTGCTACCCCAAGAGAAGGCCATTTGTCCTTGTACCTCTTGAAAAATTCAATAAATCAAAAATTTATTAAGTATTTTTTACATAAAGTTCCAGGGAATATAGAAATAAATAAGATCCAGTTTTTATCCTCAAGATTCTTAATGAGCATGATAGATACACAGTTAATTCTAATAAATAGTAGACTGTGGTGAGCGCTAGAGATAAAAATAAAACATAAATGAGAACATAAAGTAGAAGTGACTAATTCTGCTGGGTGAGGACAGTGAGTGCTTTGCTGAAGTCTTCTTTGTAGTTGGGTTTTGTGGACATGCTGCTGTAGAAAAAGGCTGAACTCCACCTAAAACATAGATCAGGTGTTGCAAATGATGGTGCTACACATATACAGAGGGTATGAAAAGGATTATGACTTACATAACAAGGCTTTTTGGAAGAGTAGGAAAGCTTCTTAAACTGTTCAGAAGATGGCTTGTGACAGCAAGAAAAGGACTAGCTCAGGGGTTTATGGTAGTTATGGGGAGAAGTCAGACTGGGTCCCTGTGCTTGTGCATGGGCAGGTGCTTGCTTGGTTTGAATTTCCTGCTAGCACCAAAGGAGGAAGTACCCAGGCTGACTCATCTTGCCCAGATGAGGGCCACCAGGGGAGGAGGGAGAGGTGAGGCTTAACAGCTGTCAGCAGTTAAACATCAAAACATGGTGTCAGATGCTTTTATTGCATCCAGGTTTCTCTGGATTCCATATATATGGGCACCAAAAAACCATATCATCATTTTTCTTTTATTTGAAACTTAAAAGGTTTTAGACAGCTGGTAGTGGTCAAAACACTTTTAGCCTTGTTAGCTGATTAGCTGTTTATATCACTAGGCGGTGTTTTTCTAGAGAATCTAGGTCAACTGAACCTCCCTGGCCTCCTCTGTCCTGTATGACTGTATTTCCACCACTCTGCCCACATCTTCCAACTTAGTCCTTGCTATCACCGAGTCCTTGGGTATCTCTAGTCCACTAAGGAATGGTACTCGCTCAGTGTTTGCTTCTACATACCACTTCTTGCCATTACCCTGGGAAAATTTCACTATTATGAGCATGACACATGCAACACCTTAGCATAAAAACTTTCTGTTTCTCTGAATTCCAAAAAGCTTCTCTTTTACCACATTTCAGAAATCTACTCCCCAGGGATTACTGTTGATGTTGGCATGCATTCTGAATTCTTACACCTTCAGGTTTACTCTAAGGTTTACACTCTAGCCATAACCTCTTATTGCCTTTTGTTCTGAGTTTCTTACTTCTTGGAGTAGATGTTTTAGGGAGGAAAGGGGGACAAAAAGCAAATAAATAAGTTTTATAATATGTGATAAGAACTATAGAAAAATAAGCAAGTTAAGCGGGCTAGAGTGCTAGGAATAAGGAAGTTGCTGTGAATCTTTGTGACTTTTTATACTAGGGTAGTCATGGAAACTTTCACTCATAAGATGACATTTGGGCGAAGACTGGAAAGAAGTTAGGGAATGAGCCATGCAACTCTTGAGAAGTGTTTTCTAGGAACATTAAGGAAAAGGTACAACAGCTTAGAGACTGATATGTGCTTGGCATGTTTGAGGATGGAAAAGAGCTCAGTGTGTCTGAGGTAGAGTGAACAACAGAGATTATAAAATATCACCAGGGAGGAGTTGGGGACCAAGTAGCATAGGACCTCGTGGGCTGTTGGAAGGTTCAGACAGAGGAATGGTTGAATCTTGCTCATTCTGATTTCTGTTGGCATCATCTTTATCCTCAATATTCTTACCCTATTTTCTTTGACTCATCTTTTATTTTTTTGTCTTCCTTTAAGCATACAACATGCTCAAGTATCTCTCCCATGTGAAATAAACAAAATCAAGACACTAGTTACTACCTGATCTTCCTCTTCCCCTTGTTAACTAAGCCTCTCAAAACAGTAGCAGCAATTTACAGTCTTATCCACACCTGCACACCTTGTATTCATTCAATCCATTTAATCATACTCTACAAGCTGAACCTGCTGTTGTCAAGGTTGTTGCTAAATTTAAAGGACATATTTTAGTACTAATTTTAATTTACTCTCTCTCTGGGTATGAATTCTTGACTACTTTCTTCTTGAAATTCTTCTTTATCAGTTTTCAAGGCTTGATGTGTTCCCTAGGGTTCCATTTTTGGGTCTTTTCTCTCCTTCACATTCTCTTCTCACAATGCCATTCACTTTCATGGCTCCAATTGCCATCTATATGCTGATAGCTCCTTAATATATATTTCTAGGCCAAGTTACTTTTTACACATTTAGTTACAGTCCATATATCAAAGTTCCTACTATCTCCACTTGAATGTCTCAAAAGTATTTGACACTCATTGTGTCCATAATTTATCTTCTTTTCTCCCACAAGCGACTTCTCTTTCTAATAATATTTCCCAAGTTAGTGATGAAGCTGAGTCAATCAAAGTTTTCAAACTAAAGTATGTTTCAGCAACTAAGTTTGTTCAGTTAGTCACTAAGTCCTGGTGGTTCCACATGTAACTGATCAGGCCCTTCCTTGGTTAAGATCTCCCACTTCAGTTCTGTTTATCCTTTTATACTCCTCTCAGTTATCACCTCATCTGGGAAATTGGTCCTTGGCCCTGATTCCTGTCCTAGGCTAGAGTAAGTGGTTTTTTTATCTGCTTCCATCACTCCATTTCCAAAGCTCTTTCAAGTACTTAATAAATTCTATGGTCCCCATCTTGATTCATGTATGTCTCTGAAGATTGCAAGCATTTTGTATTTTCGTAGTGCTTATTCCATTGCTTGAATTATGGCAGTTACTGAATAGATATTTGTTGAATGAATAGAGTTTGACAGTTGACATTTGATAAAGGATGAGCATAATTTCACAAGGTAGAGAACAATGTATTACTCAAAATTCGAATGGAATCAAGAGACAGAAACCCAGTTCTGATTAACATGCTGAGTGAATATGATGGTAGTTCACAGACTAAAGGGCTACATATCCAGACTTCAGTAAGGCAGTCACCAGGGCAACTGTGGCACCAGAGAAACTGACACCAGGACCTTGAATGCAACTAGGTTCTTTTGATTTTATACCTGTTTTTCTCTGTGTGTTGGCTTTCTCCTCTCAGGAAGTCTTTCCCCATCAGGCTAAAACCATACATGCTTGGAATTTCTGGATGCACATATGTCAATGATTGGACCAGTAACCAGTCTGATGGAGCGTGACACTCAGCTCAGCTTGGTACTTATTTTCACTCCTGGATCAAAAGTGGGACATGTGAATTTGGATCTAATTAGAAGAAGGTCATCCCAAGTCAGATTATGTGACTGAAGTAGGGAAAAGGGAGAACAGTTCTTCAAAACAAGAAGACTCATGGTCCCAGAAGAAGAAAAAAACTCTGGGCAGACATTATAATATAAACTTACTAAAGCTAAGTAATATTAGCTAGCATTTTATAGTATTTACTTTTTAACAGGCACTGTGGTAAGCACTTTACATGAAATTTCTCACTGAATTCTCACAACAACCCTATCAGATGAGTGTTTCAGTTGAATTCTTTCAACTACAATGATATAATGCCCAACTAAAAATGGCTTATTTAGGGTTTTATTTTGTTCACATAAGTACAAGTACAGAATATGACAGGTGAGTCCAGTATTGGTTCAACGGCTCAAAGCTGCCAGGCTTCTTGGTTGACTTTTCTCCAGTTATATTTTCATGCATGATCACAGAATTGCTGCCATAGCTTTGAGTTCACATCTTCACCCACCATGTTAAAATGTAAGAGAAGACTGGAAGCTTCTCCTTGTATACCCAGAGAAGGGGAAATCTTAACAAGAAATGCCCTCATAAACCTTTTCTTGGGAGTGACAGACCAGGATGACATTATATACTTATTGAACAAATGGAAATAGGAAAAAAAGTCTTTGACACTTTTATTCTCTGAGTAGAACTTGGCAAAGAAGATGATGGGAGAATGGCTGTTGGTAGGTAACAATAGTTTTTGCTACAGTGGATTATACACATACACATACACACACACACAGACACAAAAAAACCCCATTATGCTGGGACAAATCAAATAAAAGGTTCTGCCAGATGAATTCAGTCCTTGAGCATCTGACTTGCTACTCCTAATTCCCAAATCTGTGATCTCTCCCTGGCCTTGCCCCAAAGCTTCAGCTCCATATAGCAAATTGTTTTTTGGTCATTGACTAGGCTAGTGCTTCTCAAACCCACAGCATTTTAGAATCACCTGGAGGAGCTTTAAAAATATTGTTTCTCAGGGGCTGGGATTTGGGTTTAAAATTTAAAAAAAAAAATGTTCTCAGGTGTTGAGAATCCTGGCAAAATAGATTTTTTTCTTTTTCAAACCCTAAGAATTTCTTGCAATTTAAAAATGTAAAAAGCATATGACCAAAAGCAACAAGACCATTTTAAAATTTATAAATATTTTAGTTTATCCTTTTGTTATCAGTTTCTAGCTTTATTGCATTGTAGTAAGAATGTGTAGTTTTCTATTACTTGTACTTTTGGAAATTTTAGATGTTTTGTGAACAACCTTTGAAAGTGTTATTCCTATGTAATATGCTTTCTCTGTTTAATTAGTAAAAAATTCTTTCATTTATCTGACATTATGCTTATAAGTTACCTTATTTAAATCCTCTTTCTCCTAATTTTTGTGTATTTGATCTGACCATTTTTGGAGATGTGCCAAGTTTACCCTCATAAATATTTACTTGTAAATTACTCCTTATAAATCTAGAATTTTGTGTTGTATTTTTATTTTAACTTGCATTGTGGTTTTTTATTTTTTTTGAGTTGGAGTCTCACTCTGTCACCCAGACTGGAGTGCAGTGGGCACTCCCGGCTACCGCAACCTCGAACTGCTGGGCTCCGGCGATCCTTCTGCCTCAGCCTTCCAAGTAGCCGGAATTACAGGCATGCGCTACCACGCCTGGCTGATTTTTTGATTTATTATAGAGATGAGGTCTCGCTGCCCAGGCGGGTTTCGAACCCTCGGGCTCAGGCAATCCACACACCTCAGCTTCCCAAAGGCGCGGGATAACAGGCTGAGCCACCGAGCCTGGCTTTAGCTTTCTGTTTTGCATAAAAGTATACAAATATTTGTAATTTTTGGGTGAATTTGTTTCTTTTATCATTTTAAATAATTTTGAGACATGGTATTCTATTTAGCCACAGGTATTTTATTAGGGGGAAGGTGAACATTTGTCAGGAGATCTATCGTCTATTTATTGGTCTAGATTATATATATATGTACATATATGTACACACATGTATTTACACACGTGTGTGTGTATATATGTGTATATATAGACAGAGAGAGTCTATTTTTTAATCTATCTAATTTCAACTATCTCTTGTTATCAATCTATGACTATAGCTTTGAATCCAGTGTGACAGTCTGTATTTTTATGGTAGAATATTCACATTTTTTATGCTTACTGATCACTCTAAATTTAGTTCTACATTTTTAATGTTGTGTATTCGTTATGCTTAATTTTCTTTTCTTCCTTTTCTTTCATCATTTTTTTCCTTCCAGAGTTTTATCTTAAATTCTTAAAAGATCTGTTTGCACTTCATATTCCATGTGCTTAAAAAAGTAGGCATTTGGATCTGTATTATAAATATTTTTATATATCACGTCTTTGTTCTTGAATCATGTCTTATTTTTCCTTGTATTTAGTTTTTATTTTTGTGAAGTACATTATTGTACACATTTTCACAAAATTATTTCAGAAGAGTTTATATATAATAAACTTTCTAAAAGTATCTTTAAATTTTCCTTTCACTTACGTTTCGATGACATACTTCTGTTTTCTTTTTTGTATCCTTTAAGATATATGATGCCAATCTTCAGAAAAACCTGTTTTGTGCTTCTCAATTGTATTAAAATTTTCTCTTTATCCTTGACGTTCAGAAATTTCACCAGAATATTTTCAGGTAAACTTTCTTTGCTTAATTACTTATAGAGTTCTTCTATCTTAATTTTTTCTTTTTAGGTCAGGGAAATTTTCTTCTATAGCTGATTTCTTCCTCTCCCCTCTTCTGGAGCCCCTGTTATTTTATTGCAGACTTCCCAGTCATAGTTCTCTATCTTTAACATTTTCACACAGATTTTTAAGCTTTTTGTCATTTTGGATTATGTTTAATGGTTATCTCTGTGTCTACTTCTCAAATAATTTATCTTTGGCTTAGACTCATCTATCTACTCAACTGCTAACTTTGGAAATAAGTTAAATAATTTCCAAGAATTTTCAGTACTTCTTTATAACTGCCTCTTCTTCTTTTCCTCTTTCTTTTGCTTCCTGGTAATACTCCCAAATTTCTGGCTATATTGATTATACTTAAGTACACTTAAGTAATGATATTTATTGGAGATTTTCTTTTACTGAAATAGTGAAGTTTCCTCAGAAGTTACCTTTTCTTTTGATAGGCTTTGGTACCACCTGTTGTTTTTCTTCAAATGTTTGGTGTTTCTTTGTTGTTTGTTTATACAGATGAGGATTTTTTCTTAGTACTAGGAACCACTGTTTACATATTTCTTGAGCCTGAATGAGAATCCTGTTCTTTTGGAAGTGAAAATAAATTTGGTTGGGTGAGAAAGATGGGGAAATTCTTACAGCACAGTCCAGTTTTCTTCAGAACAGAACTACAAACTGATGTCGACATTGGAAAGTTTTATATGAAATTAGTGATTTTCATTTTTTTTTTCAATTTTCAATTTTCTAGACAGTCTGGGCCTGCATCTCTGCATGGAAACAACTTGCTAGAACTAAGTCAAGCCTGCCCTTTTCATGTGACTAGTGCTCCTGTTTCACACAGGCTCCACTGCTCCCTATTACTTAAACCCTACCCATTTCACTTATGTTCATCTGCCAAGCCTTTGGTACATAGGAGCTTTCAATCACTGCATTATGGCATGCAGGTGATATGTCTCCTGAGGTGGGGGCTACCTGGGCATTGGTTTCCCCTCCTCCTCTATGTCCCTTTGGAGATCTCCCAAATCATGGCTCTCACTTTTACATGGGAGACTATACTGCTGGGTTTATTTTATGGATAAACTCTGGAGCTATTTTTTAGAGCAGTAAACTAGCTTCCCATGGTTTTTTCATTAATTATATGATGTTATTCAGACCTCTTCCTTTTCTAGGTCACTACTTATTTGATTTGGGGGCCATTCTAGTGTTTTTGCTTTTTGGGGAGGAAGATTTATTCTTTCAGGAGAGACTTTTTTCCCAAAGAAATTATTATAATAAAATGTTAATAGATAATTGCATCACTTACCACTGTGTCAGAATTTATAATTTGTGAGGTACTATGACACATATTTATTGTTACAGGTAATTCTTCGAGTGCCTTAGTTAAATCAAAGCTTATAATCATACTGTTTTTAGCGATGAGAAATAGGAAGCAAAAAGAGTGTATGAAATTTGCCAAGATAGCACAGTTGATAAGTAGAAAATGTAGAATTTGAACCCAGATAGTCTGATACCATTATGTGGGCCCTCAACCACTATACCTATCTGCTTTCTGTTTAAGGTTATTGCTTCCTTTGGGTTTTTCTGTATTTGCAAAATAGCTTTCAGAGATTTTGCATGGTTTTCATCTGTGGATGGTATCTGTGGATAGATCATCTTCACTAGTTACCTAAGCTTCAGTTTGACTTTTTTTGCAGGGAGGTGTCCCTTTGGGAGAGGGCTTAATCAGTTATATCTATTGCTTTACTTCCTAACTAAACAGTGCTCCTTGATGTTTGCTTCACAGTGAGCATATTTGTTCTATGCATATTTACCTCTCAAATTTGAGGAAACTGAAAGGTCAAAGAAAGAGGTTGACATATCCAGGTCCTTAGAAAGAAACATTTAATAGAGACTTAGAAACAGAAACTTTGTCTGTATCTCAGGCAGCGGCAAGACCAAAAGGTGGATCTCTGCACCATTAAATCCCAGACCCATGGCTTATATACTGTAGGGAAGGGGTGATTCAGAAAGGATGTGTAGGACAATTGAAGTATGATAACATCAAGGCTGTTTGACTTAAGAACAAAATTTACAATAAGTACCTGCGTTTATACAAGGAACAATTGATAGTAGAAAATCTCAGAGGCCTTCCCAGAACTGGGGTTAATCAGAGGTCAACATGGCAGATTGACATCCTCACAATGGTGAGGAGCACTATCCTACATGTCTTTAAATTTTCTAACACTTAGCACAGTGCCGAACTGACAATAGACATTTAACGTGTGTCTAGTTTGAAAACAATCACTTTTGTTTTTTCATCCTTTGCAATAATATATATTGTTATATATACATATGTGTGTATAACATAGATATGTTATATTCCATTAAAGTAAATATATTAATGCCATTTAATCAAACCATGTTTCTCGAAATTTTTTTGGTAATAATTTTCCCTTAGTATATGCAATTTTTTTTTTTTTTTGAGTTGGAGTTTCATTCTGTCATTCAGGCCAGAGTGCAGTGGCACACTCATGGCTACCCCAGCGTTGACCTACTGGGCGCCGGCGATCTTCCCACCTCAGCCTTCCAAGTAGCCAGAACTACAGGCATGCACTACTGCGCCCAGCTAAGTTTTTATTTTATTGTAGAGACGAGTTCTCACCAAGTTGTCCTGGCTGGTCTCAAACCCACAGGTTCAGGCAATCCACTTGCTGTAGCCTCCGAAAGTGCTGGGACTGCAGGCTGAGCCACCAACCCTGGCCACATATGCATTTTTTTTTAACTTTAATACTTCCATTTAGGCTATTTTTTCAGTTACTTATCCATTTGGATATCTAATCATTTATTTATTTTTTCCTTTCATTTAACAAAAATATGTTGATCAGTGGCTATGCATAAAGAAATACTATTATTGATCCTGACAAAAAGGAGTTTGCAGCCTAGTAATGGAGAGGAAACCTTTACACAGATAATGACAATATACATTAAAATATACAAGGAGAGAACAGAAACACAAAACAAAACTCTAGCATTTTGGAGAGAGGTAGTGAAAAGGCCGTGAAAAACTAACATTAGTTGAATGGATCTTGAAAGAGAGAAAGAATTTGAACATGTGAGAATAGCAACTTTATTGATTTCCTATAAATTAATGCAATTAAACATATATGTATGTTTAGGTGATATCCCAACACCTATATAAAGCTTCTCTCTTTTTAACACTGACCATCAATTCAAAAAAATCTTTGAGTTATATGCTGTCTGAATTAACTCTACATTCCTAAAGAACTCAAGATGTTAGTTTTTTTTTTCTATGACAGTGAAAGAGAACTCCTTCCCAGTGTGAGAATTTGGTATTTTGACCAAGACTGTGATCATTTTTCCCTCAATGTACTTTAAAGGATAGAAAGCCTGAAAAGTCAAAATTTTTCTTAAGTTTTAGAGCTTTTCAAAATTTATTTCAACTATTTTTTGGGTAAAATATGAGTGTGATTGAAAATATTCTGGGTAAAATTGAACACAACCTAAATAATAAAATTCCAGAATTTTTCAAATATCAGAGAGAGACCCCGTAAGTTAAACCATTTGCTTGCAAAGAAAGTACTTTGAAAGGAGTTAATACAATTTATCTTGAATTTTCAGTCATATACTTTGGTTTAGCTCTTCAGAGAATTCTTTGCAATGTGAAGAGGTTTGGTTCTTTGGAGAAACTATGCACAAGGGCAAAGTCATTGAACGTCACATTCTCAACAGTCAATCGTGGGACAGAGACCTATTTACAAAAAACTATAAGAACTTTGTGCTTCTGCACAAGTATAACATGCTTCTGGATGTGGGTACTTACTTCTTTCATCTGTTTTGGAAAGATAACACCAAAGAGGATAGAGGCTGCGTAGTTAAAGACCTAGTTGAAGAGATTTAGAAGTAGTGCTGGATGGTCCTTTAGTTCTACTGGCATTTAATTTCATTTGAAAATTCATTTTAATCAGTTACGAAGGAGAACTGTAAATGGAGAGAACATGAACATTTCCCTTGGACATATAAAATGCTATGAGTATGCTTAAAAAGCTAGCTAAGTGACTTTTCTCAGGCATTAACTCACTACTGCAATTAATTTTTCCATTTAATACAGTTAATACCTCAATGTGCTTCCTAAACACCAAAGTGACAGATAAATCTCAAATATATTGCTTCCTTCTGCAGTAAAATGGAGATTTGAATCTACAATTATTGCTTTCTTCATGCTATTTAATCAAACTTCTCCATGACACACTTTTTATTTCATTTCCAATACTAGATATGTTATTTAGTTAAAAAAATGTTCATAAACAGATACCTAGATCACTTCTGAAGTGTCCAATTAGAAGCGCTGTTAATATGATGAGGATAACTTTTTTCCTCTTGATATTGGTTTAGTTGGTTTTCAAACATATTTACTTAAAAGAAGCATTCACCAGGATTGCAGTTCATCTCTTTTTATAGTGAGCCCTGTGGCTGCATCACCCCCGTGGTCCATTAATCTCTTACTGCATTACCCTGAGATGGTGTTGGTTATAAGTAATCATAAACTGTCAGCTTTGAAAAGCTAACATTTGTTAGCTTCATAGGCATGAAAAAACTAGTGATAAGTGAGGTTGTTAAAAAGTCAAATTAAATGTTAATTGATGCAAGGGCACAAAGCAGTAAGGCACTTAAGAGTTTAGATGCAGGCACTGCATTTATCAGACTTGACAAATTATCCTGAAGAGTTTCCGTAGATATCTGCCTTTATATTTTTCTCTGTCACCACTCTTCATGTAAGCATGTCACAATACAAAAACCAGTTAGAATACCACTCTTGCTGAGTGTTTATATAGTCTTATGTGAAGCCATGGGCAAGACTCCGATTCTATTGTGTGTATTTACAATGTTTTATTTTTAAGCAGTGTGGTGCTCTAAGAAAAGAATCAAAGAACAGACTATCCTAGAAATTTGCATAAGGAGAAAAGAACATGCACACTCTTGGGGAATTAAAGAGAAGATTCTTTCTTAATCATCTCATACATTTAAATTACCCACATTTGCATAAATGCTGAAGTGTGAATTGTTGCCGTATTAAAAAAAATCCAATTCCTTTCAGACCATTGCTAATTATTCTTGGCTAATGTGGTAAAATTAAAGGCACAGAAAGTCACTGATAATCTTGCCTTTCCCATAACTTCAACACAAGGTGTGGTTAGCTGGATTCTCTGGTTGATACACAAGGCGGAAGTACGCTAAAATGTGACTGAAGTAGTTTTGTTTTCTTGGATCTTTGGCTGCTAGCAGACTACAAAAAATGGAAAAGCATTCTGGCTGACTCTAGAGGTGTCATGCTTTCACAGAAATGGTTAGCTAATCACAGAAGTATTTTTCCTAGATTTTCCTATCTTTAGAACTAGTCCAGCGCCAGTTACCTGGTATGCATTTTGGATTCTGCTTGGTACCTTTAATATGCCAACTTTTCACAAAATATCTACTTATGAAGTAATGACTAATATATTAAAAATAAAAGACCCAGGCTTTGTTTTTTTTGAACTATATTTAGGTGATTTTTGACTCATTTATATAAAAGATTTTCTGTGACCACAAACATAGAAATTCCCAGGCACACTCACATTCAGGGAGAGACAAAAAGAGTATTGTGAGGCCAGGAAAACAAGGAAACAGATTTGATGAACAGTTGGCTGGTCTCGCCACACTGTGCTCTTCTGGTTTTATATCATTTGTGTTTATATGTGTATTTTTATATGTGTATATGATCTATCTATATCTATATCTGTATCTATATGTGTATCTGTATCTATTGAAAGTTGTTTCACAATCTTACCTTTTAGAAACAAGTTTGTTATAGAGATGTAGTTCATTTTGCTTTTGTCTCAATATTGTTTAACATAGGAACAGGAGATTATGCCTGGTTTTAGTGTGATATAATGAGAAATATATTTGGTTTTGTCTCTGGCTCCCAAGACAGAGCTTATAAATCTCCTATAGATAAGGGTGCTAGGGTAATCTTGTTCTAAAATTTGGTCTTTGACCTTGTTTCCTGACATAGAGTTCCTAAGACCTTTGTAATAGAGAACTTTTGTGATGGAAGTGTTTGACACAGAGCTCCTAAATTCCTTAGAATTTTCTGGGTTACAGGAACATCTTTTGTTCTAATAATGGACCCTTGGTGGGATCCTGGATAGTTTCAGGATGGTGACTGGTTGCCAGGGGAACCAACCATGTGATTAGAGGATTGGAACTTTCAGGAGAGGCTAAAAGGTTGAGTTGATCATCAATAGCTAATGATGTAATCAAGCATGCCTAAGCAATGACACCTCCATAAAAGCCCCAAAGGAGGAAGTTCAAACAAGCTTCCAGATTGCTGAACATAGGGAAATACCTGGAGAAGGCATGGAAGCTTCCAATGTCTTCCCCCAGATCTGGCCCTATATGTCTCTCCATCTGTTTGTTCATTTATATTATTTGTAATATCCTTTTATAATAAATGAGTACATGTAAGTAAAGTGTTTCCCTGAGTTCTGTGAGCCACTCTAGCAAATTGATTGAACCGAAAGAGGGAGTTGTGGGAACCCTGGTTTATAGCCAGTCAGTCAGAAGCACAGGCCACAACCTGGGGCTTGCAATTGGCACCTGAAATGGGACCAGTCTTGTAGAACTGAGTCATCAGCCTCTGGGGTCTGATGCTCCTCCAGGTAGATGGTGTTACAATTGGATTGAATTAGATAACACCTAGCTGGTATCTGCCAGAAAATTGCATGGTTGGTGTGTGGGGAAATACCGACACACATCTGGGTGACCGGAGGTGAAGTACTTTGTGTTTAGGTTATATTGAGTGTGTGACAGTTGAAGAAAAAACAAGTTTTTTTTTTTTTTCTTTCAGATACAGGGACAAGAAACTGTGCCCTTACACTTTCCAAAGGAACAACTTATGGTAGCATCTAGTTCCAAGTTCAAGATTTCTTTGTACTGCAGCAACCTCTTTTTTAGATCTGGACGTGGCTCTATATTGTCTGATGGTCTGTGAACTGGAAAGAAGCACTAAGACAAACTATTGGCACTTCCTTACTCACACCCGTGGCTTCCATACATGTCTCTCATTCAATGGTGAAACACAAGATCGTCACACTAAAGCTCCCATTACCACAGTGGAATATTGAAAAGATACAGTTGTCTCTGGTCTCAATATTAAGGACTTTTAGTGGCAGACATAGTGAAGACCCTCTATCTGGCCTTTAGAGGAAGTTAATTTATTGATTCAGTTTTTTGGAAAGAATTCCCTTGTCCAGTGTTCTTCATAGTTCTTGATTCCATCAGATGAGAGATTCTTCCTTGTCCGCTATCCTCCATGGCCAAAAGAGAATTAGGAATTGGAGAAAACACACAACTTTCATAGTCACCCTATGATGGTGCAATGTTACAGTTCCCTCGGAGTGTGTTAAGGCTTGAAGAAATCAAAGAATTTTTAAACCCCAGCTCACAGTTTCTTTAACAATATAGTCATCTTATAAACTTATAGGCTTCTGATTTGTTTCTAGTATGTTCTAATGCCAAAAATCATCCCCAAATTTCTTTCCTAGACATACTTCTCTGATTTCCTTTTTCCTTTTAACTTCTTTGCTCTTGAAAAAGGAAACCGACATACTTTCTTGTCCCTGTAGAGCATATTACTGAGATAAAGCCTTCTTTCCTGTTTTTATGTTAAATAATATTTAGAACAGGCAAAAATAACTTAACTGCTTCTTCAGGACATTCTTGTTCCTCAGAGATAATACTGTGATATAGCAAGCGCAGTCATATTTCTGCTCATCATGGCTGTTGCCTTGTGTGCCTGACAATCCAAAGCTTTGAAATCTACAAATGCCACTTCATTTAGCTAACACCCACAATGAGTTTTAAATATGTCTTGGTCATTGTGTGTTTATTCTGAGGATTAATTAAGGCTTTCCAGATAGATATGGAAAGATACTAAGATGTTACAACACTGAACAAATCACTTGATCTTTGTTTGCTATCTCTTCAGTAATGAGCACCCATTTTGCTGGGACTCCCATTTAAGAGATTTTTCAAGGTCTTCCTACTTACTAAGAAACTTGATGGTTTCTAACGCCATCAATCTTGGAGAAACAGAGAAAGAACAAATGAGAGTCTGAAATGAAAAATTTTGGCCGGGCTCGGTGGCTCAGCCTGTAATCCCTGCACTTTGGGAGGCCGAGGTGAGTGGATTGCCTGAGACCGCGGGCTCGAGACCCGCCTGGGCAACTTGACGAGACCTCATCTCTACAACAAATCAAAAATTAGCCAGGCGTGGTAGCGCGCGCCTGTAGTTCCAACTACTTGGAAGGCTGAGGCGGAAGGATCGCCGGAGCCCAGCAGGTCGAAGCTGCGGTGGCCGGGAGCGGCCATTGCACTCCAGGCTGGGTGACAGAGTGAGACTCCAACTCAAAAAAATAAAAATTAAAAAAAAAAATAAAATAAAATAAAATAAAATGAAAAATTTTAAAACTTTGAGAATTCTTTGAACTTCTAGGGTCTAAGGTATTTCCATCGACCTTAATGATAGTGAAATTGACTTCTTTTCACTTTCATCAATGTTTTTGATATAGGTTAGAAAATATCTGATTCATGAATATTGGCTTTGATCCTAGACTCTGTCCTGTTGCAAGCAGATATGGCCAAACACTACAATGGACCCATGTAGTCTATTCAATCCCATCATTACCAGGTACAGATAGTCTTTCCTCAACATTCTCCTAAACAACCTTTGTACAACCTAAAATATAGAGATTTGATTATCTGGAAGAGTTGTTAAAGATAATCTCCACGAAGTGGAGATTATCAACCATTGTTAACCTTTAACCCTGTAGTGAAACTTTGAGGGACTTTACTACAGGACTAATTCTATCTACCAATTTAAGAGACATAAGCCATTCTCAACTCATCAGAGTCTCCCGGCCATGCATGGGCTTCAGACTGATGACGCTTAGGTTTCTTCCAAAAGTGAATAATCGAGAAGAGACAGCTTGTTGATATTTGGATCAAGTTGATAACTGAGTGAGGTACACAGCTTCTGCTCAGTCCTACAGGATAAGATCCAGCTGCACAGAGCCATCCTTTAATGTGCATATTCTTGTTTATCTTTTCAATTTGTTTTATATATTTTCTTCTGCTTTAAGACTCTGAATGTGCTAGCATACACTTGTTATCTTTTAACTATGATGTCTATAAAGCTTCTATCCTTAATATTGCACTTTGCATCACTAGCAGCTCCTTCAATTGCACCAGTGTCTGGCTATAATTTTCTTATTTATTTATTGATTCAGTTCTCTGAAAGGAATTCCTTTGTCCAGTGTTCTCCATAGTTCTTGGCTCCATGGGATGAGAGATTCCTTCCTGTCCAAAACAGAATTTGGAATTGGTGGGTATGTCCAATAGAACAAACCCATTCTATTAGTATCAGTTCCTTTTGATGAATCAGCCAGTATCTTGGTTGACTGGATTCAAGTACTGACTTAGATTGCAAACAATACAACAGACCAGACAGCCAAAAATCCAAACTACTTATGTATAACATCTAGTATAGGAGGTTTCTGTTTTTGTTAAAACATCTAAAGAGACTTTTTATAGTAGTTGGCTCTTGTAACAAAACTTTCACAGAAATAGAGCTGGGAATATAACTAAGAAAAATATAGTGTACCAGTGAAAGCCATCTGGTATGGACTGAATTGTGTCCATGCTCCAAGTTGAAGTTCGAACACCCATGTGATGGTATTTGGAGATGAGGCCTTTGGGAGATAATTAGTTTTAGATAAGATCTTGATGGTGGGGCCTTTACAAGAAGATCTTGAGATTAACGCTCTCATAAGAATAGACTTGAGAGTGTACTTGTTCACTCTCAACCTCCCTCCCTGTCCCACCACCTCCCTCTTTCTCTCTCCCCTCCCTTCTCCCCTTCCCTCCCTCTCTCTCTCTTTCTCTCTCTCCTCCCTTCTCCCCTTCCCT
>NW_007248078.1:500081-509687 GCF_000164805.1 Carlito syrichta
CTCTCCCCCCTCCTCCACTTCCCTCCCCCCTCTCTTTCTTTCCCCCTTCCTCTCTCCCTTCCTCTCTTTCTATCTGTTTCTCTTTCTCTCTCTTTCTCTGTCTTCTGCCATGTGAGGACACAGCAAGAAGGCAGCTATCTTCAAGAAAAGAAGAATGCTTTCATCAGAACCCAACCCTGTTGGCACCTGATGTTGAACTTCTATCTTCCAGATCTGTGAAAATATAAATTTCTAAGTTTAAGCCACCCATTCTGTGATGTTTTGTTACGGAAGCCCAAATTGACTAAAACACCACCTCATTTTAACAGATCTTCAAGAAGCCTTACTTCTTAAGCTTAACATCATGCTATTTTACTGTAGATCTAATGTACAGTCTCCTTAATTTAAATCTTACCATGTGTCTCTAATCCACTCCCACTGAATGGAACTAAAAGTATACAAAAGAATTAGAGAAACTCCAATGGTATTTTGATTTAAAAGAGAACATTGAGTGACTCTCAACAAATGGTATTGGAGCTTTGCGTGAAAAGTTTTCTTGCTACTACCCACAATCTGGACAGGGTCTTATTTCAGTTACTGATGCTTATAATGCAGGATTATCCCTGATATCATCTGGGGTCCATTTTGATACATGTTTCCCCTTTCAAAAAATGAAACGAAAGAACAAAAAAGATATCTTTAGGAAAATTAGTTCAAAAAGGAAAAAATCTGAGTCTCAATTTGAAACCCTCCAAAAAAAGGGAATTTGGGATTCTTTCGTTGATCTACAGGTCTTCTTATTTCTTGCCTTACAGAGTGCCTGTGAGGTGGGAGCAAGTGCTATATGTTACAAGGGGGGGACTCAAAAACCTTGGAATTTTTTTTTTTTTTGGTGGGGGGACACCTTGTAGAACAGTTTTCCCTGCTAGGTAAGTGTCTAGGAACCCATCGATATAAATGTACCAGCTAGCATTGTTGTGAGAGACTGTGCTCGGCTACCAGAATTTTCTGGTATATGTATTAATTCTAAATCATCAGACAATTAAGTAAAATATGTACTGCAGTCTTTATTGGGAATTGGATCTGTTTTCCTGCTCCGCTTCAGTGAAATGTTTTTGTATATTCTTTCAATGCATTTACCCATTCATAATGAGTGGTTTATGAACACACCTGTCCACACAGCTGAGTGTTCAGCAGTTTTTGACTAAAAATGGCACAATTCCCGTACCTCACCCTTCCTATTCACCTGAGTTACTTTTTTTTTTCCCAGATGAAAGAAAAAAGTTCTCACTGAGAAAGTTTTTGCCAAAGTAGATGTAGAAGAAGTTGAACAAAAAATGGTGGAAACACTAAAAGAAATAACAATTGATGAGTTCAAAACCTGTTTCAAGCAGTGGAAAAAGCATCTTTGTGGGTGTGGTTCAGCAAACAGAGAGTACTTTGAAGGTGACTGGAGTTTAAACATGTAAGAATAAATACACAGTTTTCAAAAAAAATAAATTCTGTTTTTTGGTCCCCACCTCGCGTATAGTTCTTATATTGACAGGAAAGCTTAATAGTGCCACTAAAGTCATAGATCTCCTTGCCTAAGAAATTCATGAGACCAGATGGTAACAATTCAGAACTGAGCTGCCTTAGATATGATTGTGTTCTCTTTAATGCTACAGAATTTTCTGGTATATGTATTAATTCTAAATCATCAGACAAATAAGTAAAATATGTACTGCAGTCTTTATTGGGAATTGGATCTGTTTTCCTGCTTTTTTTTGTAATGCCTATTGTCTTTTAATTGAATTATAAATTTAAAACTATTCATATAAAAGTGCTAAAAGGTTTTTCTAAATTAACAAATGATTCTAAATTTATTATTTATTGAATTATATATCTTTTTATTGTGAGGTACAGTTAACGGTTAGGTATACAAATATTCATTGTGCAGGTACCCCTGTTGATGAGGTGTGTGCCCCCTTCCCCAGGCAGATATCGATTACTGTCAATCCCACCCCCGCCCCCTGCATTTTCCTGCTACTGTCAATCCTTTTCTTATAGTATTATGGTAGTTGTTAAGGTCTACTTATGAGTGAGAACATGTGATATTCAGATCTTTGTTTCTGTGAAAGATCACTCAGTATTATAAACTCTAATTTCATCTAGATTGCTGTGAAATTCATGGCTTTGTTCTTTTTTATGGTTGTGTAATATTCCATTGTGTATATGTACTACATTTTTAAAATCCAGTCCTCTTTTGATGACAGCATTGTTGGTTCCATGATCTTGCTATTGTGAACAATGCTGTGCTAAACATACGTGTGCAGGTATCTTTTTCATAGAGTGATTTGAGTTCTTCTGGGTATATTCCCAGGGATCATATGGAAGGTTGATTTTTAGAGCTTTTAGGAATTGCCACACTGATTTCCACAGAGCCTCTTCTAGTTTACACTCCCACCAACAGTGGAGAAGTGTTCCCTTTTCACCATATCCTCTCCAGCATCTGTTATTTTTTGAGTTATTGATGACGGCCATTCTGACTGGAGTTAGGTGGTATCTCAGTGTAGTTTTAATTTGCATCTCCTTGATGACTAGTGAGGCTGATGTTTTCTTGCTTTAATTTGGGTACTCTTTACTCTTGGTTTAGAAGTGAATTTCAAACTTTGACCATAATCCTTTTCTTAGCATTTGCCTGTGATACAGAGCACATATGTATTACCTTCAGACTTTTACATGCTGTAATGCTGCAACTTTTCTATTAAATAGTTCAACAAATAATCATCCAACAAGGAAACTTAATACATGATCATGACTCATCAAGTCATACACATTTGGATGGCTCATGATAATAAATAATTTATCCTCTAAAATAGGCTGGAGAAAGACCCAAAGTGAAACTTGATAACTGAAATCCACATAATTTCTTATGTCTGTGTTAAAGAATTCTTAGACCATACTTTCCTGTCCTTGTGAACATAGGTTGTTTTCTATGAGTTAACCAATGAGACTAGTAAGAAATCCCTGTCCCTACTTCAGTATATGGAGACCAAGCACAAGTTAGTTGTTTGGTCCAGAAAATATCTTTTCCCGAAATGTAAGGCTATGAAGCAACTCACATGCTCATTAAGAATAACACCTGCTTTATCAAGGCTGCATCAAGGCCATTGCCTTACTACGTCCACAACATCCAAAGGTAGTATGTCATAATTGGCCCATTTTGAACCATCCTTGCTTTACGATGTCTGCCTTAAAGTCACTCAACCCCAGCCCTAAAACTTTCCTATCATTCCTTAATCTCCAGCTTTTGAAATACTGAAAGTTTAATAAATTCACTTTTGCTTGATGAATAAGTCTTTCTGTAGGTGTTTGCAAGGCAGCTTCAGTACCTCTTGCCTCTATTTCTCAGTTTGGTGAAACTATCTTTAGGCCATCTGGAACACAGACAGGTTTTCTTAGGAAGAAATGCTCTCAATATGATTTGCTCAAGGCTGAGACTCTGCATAACTTAACAATTAAAATGAGCTTTTGTCCACCAAAATCATTTTTAGTCTTTTTTTAACTGAGGCCTAAAAGCAGTTGGGTTTTCTAATTTTCCAATCCTTCAAGGCCTTAACATTTCTGCATTATCTATTCTCCTTTATTTTTTTCTTCAAACCACCTAGTTCTTTTCTTAGAACATCCCTTTATTGTTGTATTTTGCCAAAAGCAGAATGGAAAAGGAATCCACAGTCAAACTTTTTGCAGTCACTCTCCCTGAGGTTATAGGCTCAGTAGGCATGCTCCTTGCACTACAGATTCTCTCAAGTGACAGTTCTGCTAACTCTTTTTTGCCATTGTGCTACATAAGTCTCTATTGTTTTAGCCTCCAGCATCAAGTCCTTTGCTATTTACTGCCTGACCACTAACCAACACCACTTCTGATGCCAATTTCTGTATAAGTTTGAGTAATAGCAATTGTTGACATAAGCATTACAAAATACCAGTGGGTTAGTAGAACATGCATTTATAGTATTGGGTGGATGCATAAGTTCATCATGTTTTTCGCTTGCCCGTGGAATGCAAATACCACATGGTAACTGGTCACAGTTCATCACATTTGCCAATACTTGGTTGAATGACGTGGACCATCATGGATGAAAGCATTTTAATGGTCTTCATCAAAGCCTCATAGTCTTCTTGATCATGGTGAAGGTTAAAGTGGACCTCTTTGAAATAACAAAATCATTTTTTTTGCTGTGCTTTCCCCAATGGTATTCTCCTTATATACAGCACAAGTGTTTTGAGCCACCTCCACTGCCTTTACTCCTCTGTTAAAATCAAACAGAATATGTCAGAAGTCTTTTTTTCAGTTGGAGTCTCACTCTTGTCACCCAGACTGGAGTGCAGTGGCCACTCCCGGTCACCGCAGCCTCAACCCGCTGGGCTCCGGCGATCCTTCCGCCTCAGCCTTCTGAGTAGCCGGAACTACAGGCGTGCGCTACCACGCCCAGCTAATTTTTTTTTGATTTATTGTAGAGATGAGGTCTCGCCTGCCTAGGCGGGTCTCGAACCCGCGGGATAGGCAATCCACTCACCTCAGCCTCCCAAAGGCGCGGGATTACAGGCTGAGCCACCGAGCCTGGCTATGTCAGAAGTTTTTAATTTTTTCCACTTGATACTCCATCTTCTTTAGCCCACAAATAGCTCCAACTTCCTTCAAATCTGTAAAATACAAGGTATTTTCACAAGTACAACATTGCCATTCCAAATGACAAACATTAAACAACTCCTAACAACGCAGTGTTGCCATGACAAAACAGACGCTACTAATTTACGCATCAGCCTAACAATTCAAAGAAGGTATTCCTGGTTATGGAGTACTTTATTTCTCAAAGTAAACCTGTCTTGTGTCTTCATCATCTTTAATTCTTGCTTTTCAAGATTGATGTGATCGTCTGACAAATTGGAGGATGCAAAAAGGAAGCGTGGAGCACTGCACATAGGTTAGTCCAAAATGTCACACATTATTTCCAAGCACGTTTAATCGGTTGCAACTCAATCTTATGGCCAAACTCAGCTGCAGGAAACCTGGAAAGTGTAGAACAGCTATGAGCCCAGGAAACAGGGGACGTGAGTTTGACGTCAGGATAGCCGGTTTATGCCACAATTGTGTATTTTTAAGCACACAGGCAGGTTACCACTCATGTCAACTGAAACCCTTAAGCAGTACCAGGCAGGAGCTGATAGTGTCAGAAATAGAGATGGAATTGTGCAGCCTGTGACATAGCTGGGGAAACAGTTGGTGAAAGACATCACTTATAACTCAGATCAGGAAAGACATAAAGTGTGATGTCTGTGAGTGGAATGTACAGAATTAACATACAGGACTTGTAGATAAATGTATTTCTTTTGGAAAGAACATCAAATGAAAGCACTTGGGGCAAAAATGACTATGACTTGTTTGAAGGAAAGTGAGAGGGCTTGCTGGCTATATAGCAGATTTCTTCTAAAGAATAAGAAAAATTAAGATGACTATAGGGCTGGAATGAAATAGAGATCCTTTAATGCCACTCATACTAAAAAAATCTCATTCTAGGGTCACTTGAATAGTATTGATCTTTGAGAGTTATTGTCTACTTAAAATTTTATTCTCTTTAGGTCTGCTGCATATATTTCAAGCATTTGATGTTTTCATTTAGGTAGTTCTGTGTGAAGAAGAGGAACACTGACTCTGATGAGAGGATAGATTGGGAATGGGCTATTATGCATTCATTATATTCCTCCAATGTCAGCAGGAGTTTTCTGGGTCACTGGCAGTTGTACGCATAATGGCTGGAAGATCGAGTCCTAATTACTAAGACTTGCATTGCAGAAGCACCACTAAGTGCAACTTTGTTGGAACATAATATCTTTGTCTGAGGCGATTAGACATTATGGATAGGTCATTTAAAAATGCACAGGTAAAACTCTAATTTTCTCTGTACAATAATGCATTCTAGTAGACGATAGGCCTACTTTTTAAAAATAAGAAATTGACAATACAATTTTTCAAAAAGACAGTGTCTATTTTAAATGAGAATAGAGTCAATTTTAACGTTATAATGTTCACCCAAGGCTTCAGCATAATTACAAAAGTTAATTTAATATTTTCATATCCAGTAACCTGAAATGTGCTTCAAAAAGGCACAGTGAGCTGTATGCAGAGGATGAGAAGGACTGAAATACCTGGATTCAAATCTATGTCTGCTGAGTGATCTTTTTTCCCACATAGAAGTCTAGGATATTTTTTGATGGAGGAAAAATCATAATACTTAACTTAGCCATTTTAAAAGTTTCTGAGAGTAAACTTGAATTCCAAATATTTATTTGTATTACTATAAAATGTACATCTTTATAATGCTATTCTCATTCTTGATTGCTCAAAGATGCCAATGAGTCAAGTCTGTCCATAATGCATGATTTGTATGTAAAATGTACCTTGTATACTATGAACAATATTCATTCATCATATCTAAGTCGTACGTTGAGAGAAGTAACTATGAGCATGAAAAGCAAGAATATCTGATTTCTTTTTCTTTCTTATATTAGTGTTGTTATTGAAAAGTAGAGTGACCATATACTTTATCAACCAGATCCGGCCAATTTTGAGAATGAAAGTGGTAATTACTCATAGATGCCAACTAGGACGTATGGTCACTTATGGATAAGTCTTCATAGATAACTTAGACTAGTAAGGAAGGTGAAAAATTGATCCTTAGTTTAAGCTATCACTTACCAAACACTTCCATGTGTCGGAGACTCTACTAAGCACTGTATATGCATAATCTGATTAAATACATACACAAGAGGTAATTTTTAGAAAAAGATGGCTTACAGAAAGCAAATAACTTCTCTAAGATTTTATATCAAGTATATGCCAAAGATTGTTTTACGTTTCTGCATCTATTTAAATGATGGAAAATAGCACTATAGGCAGTTTCGCTGTAAACATACAGATAACTCACAGTTTTATTATATCTCTAATATCACAATTATAATATCTAACATTGTACTGTGGACTGTTTTAAAATGTGCTGTTTTTCTTAAAAAATTAAGTAACTATGACTCAGCCTGTTATCCCAGCACTTTGGGAGACTGAGGCAAGTGGATTGCCTGAACCCACGGGTTTGAGACCAGCCCAGGCAAATTGGTGAGACCTCGTCTCTACAATAAAAAAAAAAAATTAGCCGGATGTGGTAGTGTGCACATGTTGTTCTGGCTACGTGGAAGGCTGAGGTGGAAGGATTGCAGAAGCCCAAAAGGTCGGCGCTGGGGTTACTGCAAGTGTGTCACTGCACTCCAGCCTGGGCAACAGAGTGAGACTCCAACTCAAAAAAACAAAAAACAAAAAACAACTATCATCAGAGTAATAACACATATGATTTAACAAAAAAGAATGTATGTAATCCTAGTTACTTAGGAGACTGAGATAGGAGGATTACTTAAGCTTGTGAGTTTGAGACCAACCTGGACAACATATCAAGACCCTGTTGCCAGAAAAATAAGTAAATAAATAAAAATAAAAAATAGAAAAAGAATTTAAATAGCAGAGAAATACATAAAATGTAAACCAAAGTGTACCATCCCTACTTACACTTTATAGCTCATTCTTCACATCCCTGAAGTAATAATTTTTAATAAGTTTTGTTTCTGCTTCTTCTGGAGGTTATTTCAATAACTGTAACAAAATATACTAATTCCCAATTTTTTAATTATTTTATATCAGAGTTTATCATCCAAAGGCATTACTTGTTTATTCCATTTGTTGAGATTTTATATCCTTGAATTAAGTTTTTGCTTTATATAAATCATATCCTTTAATTATAAATATGTTCCTAAGAATTTCATAATTTTTTATAATATAAAAATAACATTTACATATATAGACATTAATATAAGAGAGGAAGAAATATGAGTACTTAGATGCTTTTAACTTGAACTACCCATCTCACCAAATTCCCTTAGTAATTTTGGTAGTTTTTTCTTATTATAGTTTTGGGGATTTTCTAAATATACAGTTATATTATCAATAGAACATCCTGTTTTTTCTAACATTATTATTGTTTACCTAATTTTATTTTTTATTGTGCTTACTAGACTTCAAAAGCAATGTTGAATAATTATGGTGATGGAGGATATTCTACTTGCTTGTGATTTGTCATAAAACTGTCTACCATTCAGAAGGAAGTTAGCTGTTGTATTTTAGCAAATTTCTTCTAACTAACTACTTCCTGTTACAATTTGGCTTACATTTGATTAGCTGGTTAGTTTTATTAAATGCCATTTAGCATCAGGCAATAAAATCATTTCATTTCTTTCTTCTTTAATTTGTAAGATTAAGGATTTATAATTTCATCATGTTGGACCAGCTGTTTATTTAATGGAGTAAACCATAACTTGACTCTGCACTTGGCGTTCTGTGGAGTTTTTTGGCAAAGACTATTCTGACCTTTAATTTTCTGTGTTGTATCTTTCTGCTCTCTCTTCTCCAACAATTGGCACTCTCTTTACCTTATTCTTAGGGTATTTTCAAAGTCTGCTTCGGGATTCTTGTTTTCAGTACTGTGCCCAATTCATCTTTTTTGACCTCTTTTTTTTTTGTTTTTGTTTCTATCTTTCTTATTAGAGATATAATTCTTAGTAGGCTCAGGAATGTAGGGGAGGTAGACTTACGAATGTAAGGGAGAAAGATACATGTAATAACACATTATGATTTAACAAAAAAGAATGTATGTAATCCTAGCTATTCAGGAGGCTGAGGTAGGAGGATTGCTTAAGCCCAGGACTTTGAGATCAACCTGGACAACATATCAAGACCCGGTTGCTAGAAAAATAAGTAAATAATTAAAAATAAAAAATAGAAAAAGAGTTTAAATAGTAGATAAAAATATTAAATCCTCCTTCTGTCATCTGGAATCAAAATTGTAGAGCTAGATTTGATTCCTGCTCTTTCTTAGTCTGATGCATGCCCTAAGCTTATACACTATGTTGCCACTATAACATTAAGAATTAGAGCTCGTACAGCAGTAATACATGCACATGGGAATGGAGATTGAAAATTGAAGTGTGATTACTGTGGAAAGTCAAAAGAATAGGAATATAAGTTAAAAAAAAAAGTAGTAAAGAAAATCTAGAGTTGACCACCATATTGCAGCAGTAATTGGTGTTGAAAGTGAGAATGGCACTCGAGATTTAACTATCATCTAAACATTGGGTAACATGGTTCTTTTATAAGACATTTCCCATCTAGTTATTTAGACTAAGAATGAATTTTATGCCCTTGTTGATAAAGACCAAATTATTTATGCAAGTACAGAATGGGTGTGCTAATTCCTAATATTTTGGGTATGTATGAGGGAGAACTCCCCAAAACCTAGAATTTATTTTTTAAAAATCATGTATTTATTCCTACATGTTTAAACTCCAGTCACCTTCAAAGTACTCTCTGTTTGATGTAATACACCTACCAAGACGCTTTTCCCATTGCTCTAAACAGTTTTTGAACTTGTCAATTTTGATGCCTTTTGGTGCTTCTGCTGTTTTTTTGCTTCACCTCTTCCCCTTTGGCAAACTGTTTCCCTTTGAGGACTTCTTTCAAATGGGAAATTAAAAAAAAAAAAA
>NW_007248078.1:509809-525442 GCF_000164805.1 Carlito syrichta
TGGTCAAAAACTGCTGAACAAGCTGGGCTCGGTGGCTCAGCCTGTAATCCCGCGCCTTTGGGAGGCTGAGGTGAGTGGATTGCCTGAGCCCGCGGGTTCGAGACCCGCCTGGGCAGCGAGACCTCATCTCTACAATAAGTCAAAAAATCAGCTGGGTGTGGTAGCGCATGCCTGTAATTCCGGCTACTCGGAAGGCTGAGGCAGAAGGATCGCCGGAGCCCAGCAGGTGAGGCTGCGGTGGCCGGGAGCGGCCACTGCACTCCAGTCTGGGCGACAGAGTGAGACTCCAACTCAAAAAAAAAAGAACAAAAAAAACTGCTGAACGCTCACTGGGGTGTGGGCTGGTGTACTTGTAAATCACCCTTCATAAAATGGGCAAGCACCTTGGAAGACTCTAAAGAAAAAAAATTCACTGAAGCTGAACACAGACTCTCACAACACTAGCTGGCACCCTGATGCCAGTGGGTTCCTGGAACACCTACCTATTGTGAGAAGCCAATAGAGGGTCTGCCCTCCAAAAAGATAATTACAGTTATTTTGGTGTTCCCCCTCATATTTGTGTATGAGTGTGTGTGATAAAAATAAGTTTAAAAGGCCTTGTAAAGTTGCCAGTATTATTGTACTAGAACATTTGAACAATGTTTTTTTAATACTTTCTGTACATAAGGGTAAATTTAAAATTTTTCAAATAAACATTTCTTTTTTATTTTGCTTTTGTACCTCTATGAAAGGAGCAGTGCGGAAACATACAGAACCTTTATCCAGGCATGTGTACACAGACGTTCATGTTGCTGGTGAGTCAACAGCTAATGTAGATTTTATCACTGATGCTCTGTGTAACATTAACTGTGGTGTTTTTTTAAAGAAAAGATTGAGGAAAATTAATTAGCAAAATTAAATCCAAATAAAACTGGATAAAATTTAAATGTAAATGATTGCATTCAGATAAATGCTTGAGGTTGAAATTAATGTGTTAAGTATTTAGAGTATATCTAACTCCATACTAATTGGAATGAATAATTTTGTTCTATGTCCAGAAGCAACTCTTAGATCTCAGTTAATTTTGTCAAAATATTAACAACATCCAAAGATATCGCTTACTCCTTACATGACATTTTTCACCTATGAATTATTTCTCTCCATAGGTGAAGAAATAACACACACATACACACACACACACACACACACACACACACACACACACACACAAATACAAATATATATATATATATATATATATTTTGACCTCTTTTTTATAAGATAGTACTTCATAAAGATCTCTATCACACTAGTTTTTAACTTTAATAGTCTGTTTGTCTTTACTTGACCTCCTCCACATGGGTTAATCACATAAGTCTTTCCATTTCACACATGCCTGGAGTTAGCTGTAGTTCATAAAATTGTGAGTCTTATTTCTTTGTATGTGTGTCTTGACCTTTGATACAAGCTAATGTCTCATGAAAGACCACTGGTTTGATTTAATTTTATTTTAAGAGTGTGGGATTGTTGTATCTTTGTATTAGTTTGCTAGACTGCCATAATAAAATACTACAGACTGGGTGGATTACACAATGCGAATGTATTTTCTCACAATTTTGGAAGCCAGAAGTTCAAGACTAAGATGTTGACAGGATTGATTTCTTCTTTTTGGCTTGTAGATAACTGTTTTCTCCCTGTGTCTTTACATGGTCTTCCCTCTGTGCAACTTTGTGTCCTAATCTCTTCTAATAAGGACAGCAATCATGCCGAATTTGGGTCCATCCTAATCATTACACTTTAACTCAACTATCTCTCTTTCGCACCCTCTCACCCTTCCTTTCTCTCAAGAGAAGAGGTTATGCTATGTTGCCCAGGCTGGATCTGAACTCTAACAATTTTTTAAAAACTTTGACTGACTTATGAGAGGCAGAGAAAGGTGAGAATTACACAAACTAGTAAAATTATAGAATTTCAGAACTAGGAGGTACCAAAAAGAGCCTCTTTTTCTACAATAAACCTAACATATGTTTATCTAACCAAGACTGAAAAAAATTATGGCAAAAACTAAGTGATTTCTTTTTCATTCTATGTAACTATCAATTTTTCATTCTATGTAACTATCAATTTGCGAGAGATAGTTGAGTTAAAAAATCTGATAGCCATACTTTTGGAAAATATGACTAGGAAAATTGAGTTTTTATGACATAAAAATATAAACAATATTTGTGAATTAGCAATGATATTTAATATTTAATGAACTATTTGCTTGTGTGATTGGATAAGCATTAAATCTACTTCAATTTTTAAGATATTTTGAGTCACTGAAAATTACCTAACATGATTTATCAGGATTGTTAAATTCTAAAGATAAAAACAGAACAAGAGAGAAAATATTTAAAGTACATTTAATACCAATATGAAATTAATTATTATTCTTTTTTTTTTTGAGTTGGAGTCTCACTCTGTCGCCCAGACTGGAGTGCAGTGGCCGCTCCCAGCCACCGCAGCCTCAACCTGCTGGGCTCCAGCGATCCTTCCGCCTCAGCCTTCCAAGTAGCTGGAACTACAGGTGCACGCTACCATGCCCGGCTAATTTTTTGATTTATTGTGGAGATGAGGTCTCGCCAAGTTGCCCAGGTGGGTCTCGAACCCACGGGCTCAGGCAATCCACTCACCTCGGCTTCCCAAAGTGCGGGATTACAGGCTGAGCCACCGAGCCCGGCCAATTTTATTATTCTTTAATAATTTAAAAGATATATTAGGCTCTTTGCCTCAATGACAAAATTATAAGTAATAGTTGTTTTTGAATTTTTAATAAAACAATGACATCTATTGTTTATTGAATTCCTCCGAAGTAGTTTTCATATATTATATCATTTAATATATAAAAAATGTGAATTGGGCATTGTTGTCTTCATTTTTTGCACATGAGAAAAATGGGGTTCATTTAAGCATTTAAGAAGACAAAGTTAAGCAAATTATGAAGCTAGGAAGTGACAAAATTGGCATGCCAAACAAAATACATTTGTCTTTGAAGTCAGTTTCTTTAGCTATTATGCCAAAATAAACAACTATGGTTACCAGAACTTGTCAGGTGTTGAAAAAGACATTCAGGTCAGATGCAGAATGGTGTGATAAAGAGCTAGAACATAGCAAAAGTGCCCTGTGTAGCAACTATGAGTATGGTCAACAAGAGATTCAAATACAGATATGTATGTACTTAGGGTGTTTGAGAAAGGGTGAAGACCGAGAGGACAAAGAACAATTTTGATCCAGGTTGATGTTCTGCTGTGTTGAAGAACTGTGAATGTAAATGTTTACAATGAAGTCAAGTTATTGAAAATAGTGTTTCTAATCCACAGTCATTGTAAACAAATTATCTTAATTTTCTATCATTGAATCATTATCTAAAATTTCTATCATTGTGACTTAGAGTCACACAATATGTCAACTTCTAGCAGTTTAGAAACACTGGGGAAAACTGGGGGAGGAGGCATATAAACTTTTTGTTTATTTGCTCATCCAACAATGGACACGAGTTGTTTCTACCTTTTGACTACCATGATTAATGGTACTGTGAACAGGAGTATGCAAATATCTTTTTAAGACTGCTCTAAATTCTTCTGGATATATAACAATAAATGTGATTGCCAGATCATATGACAGTTCTATTTTTAATTTTGAAGGTAATTTAATTTTGCTTTCCATACTGTTTGCATCATTTTGCATTCTCACTGGTAGTGTACAAGGGTTCCAATTTCTTTACACTCTTACCAACATTTGTTTCTGCTACATATATCCTTAAATGAGGATGTACAACCTGTAATACCTTTCCCAGGGGTTACCAAAGAGGTAAAAATGTAAAGTAATCTGCTTGAAACACTCTGCAATCAGAAAGTTAATCCACCAGTGAAATGACAGTGCTATTCATATATGGGTGAGGTATAAATGTTGTGCTGTTGTCTTAAGAGACTTGGATATCCTTGGGTATTCAATGAAAATTGTGGTTCATGAGAAATTAACATAGTATGTCTGTTATTTTTATGTAAATTTCAATTTTCTGTGTCCCAAAGCACCATGAAAGTAGAGGAGTGAGTGAAAATCTTTATTTGGAAATAATTTTAAAAGATTATCCTAAGCGGAATGCTGAAAATCTCATGTAACACCAAGATTTGTTTTTAGCGAATGTTTTAGAAAATTTTCCCTCAAACGTAGGCCTGTTAGGGATGTTGGGAATGATAAATCTGACATATTTTTCCTGTTTTGAGAAACTATTTAAAGGGAAATAAATAGTCATGGCAGCTCATCTTGACTTGTTTCCTTTATGCTTCCAAGATTCTTTGTTCGATACCAAAAGATAAGTTTAATGATTGTGATAAATGACTATGCTGTATGAGGTAACATAGCATAATTTATGGGGTAGGTTATTATACAAGCACTTCAAATCTTTTTATAATAAAATAAAAAAACACATAGACACAGAACTCATTCATAAATTAAAAATCCAATATTCAGTGTTTTATTAGTTGAAACAATAATACAAGTCTTTCTTCATTACCTAAGTATATTTTTATTTAGCCCCAAATCTCACTCTTAACATGTCTTGTTTATCTTAAATTCTCATTTTTACCTTGAAATTTTTCTAATGTTTACAGTATTAAACTCTTATGTTCTTACCATTTGAAACTTGTCAAAAACTTATAGTAGAACAAACGTATTTAACCCAAAGGCATACAAATTTGATGTTAAAGAATTTTCTTCCTTTTACCTTGCTATAATTTGAGGGTTTTGCAGGTATACAGGGAGGAATTTATAGAGTATAATGCTTTTAGTGTTAATTTATCTCTAGACTTAATGTCTCTGGATTTAACAATAATCTTATTATAACATTTTAGATTTGTGTATACTTTTACAAACTCTCATTAATTTTACCTTTGTATCCTTACAATTA
Organism: Carlito syrichta; assembly: GCF_000164805.1. Taxonomy (NCBI): domain Eukaryota; kingdom Metazoa; phylum Chordata; class Mammalia; order Primates; family Tarsiidae; genus Carlito; species Carlito syrichta. Next base: position 514,740 of record NW_007248078.1, read on the forward strand.
TTATATGAAGAAGGAAGGGCAAAAATGTTTTTTTTTTTCTTTTGAGTTGAAATCTCACTCTGTTGCCCGGGCTGCAGGCTGGAGTGCAGTGGCACACTCATGGCCACCCCAGCGTAAGCCTGCTGGGCTCCAGCGATCCTTTGTCCTCAGCCTTCCAAGTAGCTGGAACTACAGGTATGCGCTGCCACACCCGGCTAATTTTTTGATTTTATCATAGAGAAGAGGTCTCACCAAGTTGCCCAGGCTGTCCTTCAACCCATGGGCTCAGGCAATCCCCTCACCCAGGCCTTCCAAAGTGCTGAGATTACAGGCTGAACCACCAAGCCCAACCTTGCCATCATAATTTAAATAACTTTATTTGGTGTCCAACTTTATGGTTTAGACAATGACAAAAGCAGAGCATCTGTCTTCTTTGGTGCTGTAGCCTTTGCCCATGAGGGTCTTTCAGCTTTGGGAGTTGACAGAGGGGCTGTAGAACACAGAGCTACTTATGTGACATTTCACTTTGAGCATGGAGTTTACTTTTAAATAAAGTTCAGTCTTCACATTGTGTGTCCAGAATGCTGCGAGGAGATGGGAACAGGATAGCAAAGGATAAGACATGGTCTTTGTTGCTTTGGAAAATGTGAACTATAATACAAGTTCCAGAGGAGAAACTATGATACAAGTCTTTGGTAGTGCAGAGTGGCAGAGTGGGGAGGGGACTCATTCTGAGTCAATAAACACAGGCTGTTCCCTAGAAATGGGCATATAGTATCAGGCATATCACGGATTGGAAATGTGAACTCAGGAATGTGACAGAGATGATTTCACTGCTTCTGTATTCCCAGGTCATATGAAAATAAAGCTTTCCTCTTTCTTCCATAAACTGTGCTTAAAAAGGTTGCCAGAGGCCATCATATTGCCACATCTAATGGGCAATTCTCAGTCCTCCTTTTGCTCAACTTAGTAGCATTTTACACAGAAGATTATTCAATGTTTCTTGAAATATTTTCTTTCATTTGGCCTTCAGGATAGCATTTTCTCTGGGTTATTCTTCTCTCTCGATCCCTCAGGAGGGAATTCTGCTCATTGTCTGATCTCTACTCATTATAGTGCCTTGGAAGTCAAACTTTCAACTTCTTTTTTTGTCTCTTTCAACACTGTTTTCCTAAGCAATCTCTTCCAGTCCTATGAAAAGAGACTCCATTTGTAAGCTGGTGATTTCCAAGCTTGTATCTGTAGACAGATGTCTTCCCAGGCAAATATCAAGTGCTCCATATATATATTTGTTAGATGAGTTGTAAGATGAATAAAAGGAACATTTGACTATAAAATATGTTAGCATGGTTAAAATCATATCTAATTTTAGAAATCAGCATATTTTGCCATCTGAAGAAAAACAGATCAAGAAACACAAGGATGAAAACCAGGTATTTAAATTTAACACTAATGGGTGAATATATTATACAAGAAAAAGTAAATTGGTAATTTGACAAACTTTGGGACACAGAAGTTCATTATGATTTGCAAACCAGAACACTGAAAAAAATAAACTAGAACTATACTTGTCGTCAACAAAGGACTACACAGAAGCCAGCTATGGTTGCTAGGACATTATACTGCTCTCCATCACATTATCAATGTTAAAACAAAGCTTTGGATGTACAAACTAACTTGACTGCAGAAGTGCTGAGAAGTAACTTGGGAAGTGGAATCACTGACCTCAAGAGAAGTAGTAAGTGGGACTCTAGGATGAGGTGAAACAAGAAACAGAAAAGGAGGAGGCTTTTTGTTTTTATAGATTAGAAAATATAGTTTATTTAGAAAGCAAATTACATGATGGAATATTATGCAGCCATAAAGAAGGACAAAATTATGAACTTTGCAGCAACTTGGATGAATTTAGAGTCTATAATACTAAGTGATCAATCACAGAAACAAAGAAATGAGTACCATATGTTCTTACTCATAAGCAGACCTTGAACAATTATCGTAATCCTATCAGAAAGGGATTGGGAGTAGTGAGAAACTGCCAGGGTTAGGGGGTGGGATTGGCAGTAGTGGGAAACTGCCAGGGGAGGAAGGGCACACCTTATCAACAAGGGTACCTGGATAATAACATTTGTATATTTGTATATCTAACTCTGAATTGTACCCCACATCTTTAAAATTAAAAATTAAAAAAAGAAAGCAAATTGGGCCACACACACACACACCCACACACCCACACACACACACACACACACACAGAGAGAGAGAGAGAGAGAGAGAGAGAGAGAGAGAGAGAGAGAGAGAGAGAGAGAGAACCTACATACTCACTGGCCATCAATATCACTATAAGGATTCATCAGATGAAGGAATGGGATAGGATTTGCACTTAGCATGTCACTACTTATAACAGCTGAGAAGCAAATGGAGATGGAAATTGTCAATAGAAAAAGAGTGACAATAAAATAATAGATTTGAGGAGTGGAAAGGAATGAAAGAGTTTGCTTCCTCTCTGGGACCCTGAGAGTTAGAAAGCTCCTCTACAGAGTACTTCACTGGATGTAGGTAGAAAGTCATGAGGAAACTTCACGGGGCACATGAGATCCCAAAGTGTCCCAGGGGCAATCAAATATTTTCCTGGATGGGCAAGTGCTGTTCATATGGTCCAAGAAGTAAGCAAACTGAAGGTATTTCAGGACGTGGCGCGGGATGTGCAGTGGACATTGGAATTGTCTGAATGATGAACACTGGGTGGGGAAGCAAATGTTTCAGGGCATGTTAACGGTGGGGCATAGTTAGAACTTGTTCATCTCAGTGCAGGGCAGTATTCAGTAGGTCAATTACTAATTCTGAAACATTCCTAAACCACTTTTCAATTCAAGGCTATTAGCCTGTCAGTATGAGAGTTTTGTGGGTTATCTTTGTTTTAGCTCTGTTTTTTCTTCATGACTTGATTATTTGTCAAGTTAATTTTTCTATTGCACCCTTAAATAGGATGATGATTTATATTGTTTATTTCCTTGGTTTACCTGGTCTTGGTGTACACAATGCTTCATGCCTTTTTTTGTAGAGAGGTGAGATAGCTTCCAAAGAGAGCAAGCATGTCTTTTGGAGTGCAATTCTTCTTCCTGAAATTTCCTCCTTAATATTCTCTGAAAACAAGCATCACCTCTGGTTATATTTGGAAATCAATCTATTGAATGCTTTTGCAGCTGTGCTCTTGTCCAAGGTCTCGAAAGATGCCTTTTCACAGGGAGAACAGTGCAGGTGCAAACAATGTCAGTTATTCTTAATGAATGCTGCTTCTTTTTGAACTAAATACTTGAAGCATGCAAGGTCATTTTTTATATTTACCAATCAATCCCTTTTATATCCTTTGTAGGCATCTTGACACACTTTCAAATATGTGCCCAAGCAGTGTGTATTTACGATCAACTCTTGTAGAATTATAAATGGGCATTTAGCTCTCACTAGGGTGTAAGGGCAGACATGTGTGCATTGTATTCTTAATGCATGTTCACATTACATTTCAAAAGTAAACATATCTAAATATTTGGGCCTATGAGTTGTAGCTAGGGTAGCCTTGTCCTTGTTTGCTTTTAGCTAGCTCTTGATTTTTTTTTCCTTTTATTTCACTTAAAGTTCTACTTCATCGGCTTCTAAAGTTTGCTGCACATTAGAATCACCTGGAAATCTTTACAAATTCTTGGTGCCTGGCACCTCTTCCCAAATATCATTATTTAATTGGTATAGGTGAAAACTGAGCATTGGCATTTTTAAAGCTCCCCAGGTAATTCTAAAATGCAGCAAATACTAGAAACCACCATTCTACTTTGTTGAATGAACAACTGGATATAAAAAGCCAGATGTTTCTTAATCTTAATTAGGGAAGCATTTCCTGTAGAATAAGACTGACTCCATGAAGGAACCACTGAAATTTGGATGACTGATCTAAGTGAGGATTGTTTTACCACTGATTTCCTAATTAGTGTTAGAAAGAATTATTTTTCTTATTCACATACGTTTTGTCTTGGTCCTTCCAAAAATGACTGCTTTTTGTTCAGTGCTTAAAAGGAATAGGGTATATTTTTCATTCACGCTGGTCACAAAGTAGGGTCACATTACATCTTAGAGGAATTTGTATACATATTTGACTTAATAACTTTCTCAAGACATCAACTGTAATTTGAATTCTCATCCAATTAAAACAACTTACAATTAAAAATCTGTTCTAGTAAATCGAGAGTGGAAGTTAGTAGAAGGAATTCACCTGTGTGTAATCCTGTGTCAAGTATTGTGGATGGGATAGATAATTCCACAAGTGCTCTCCCAGGCCGTGCAAGTTGGCTGCAGAGAATGAACCAGACGTTTCCTGATTTAGCATCTTCCTGAAATTGTTAAAGTAAGATTAATCCTCATCCAAACACCATAACCCAAAAGGTAGGTTTCTTGGGTACTCTTATAGCATGAAAATCTCTTAGCTTTACAACATTTCAACATTGCCAGTTCCTTCCAGAAGAGTGAAGCCTCTTGCAAGCCCTGTGTATTTGAAACATTATTTGGAAAATAAGTGCTATATTGACAATGTAATAAAGTCTTTCAGATAATATTCATCCAAATTGTCTTGCTTGAGTTTGTTACATTTTTTTTTGAGTTGGAGTCTCAGTCTGTCGCGCAGACTGGAGGGCAGTGGCCACTCACGGCCACCGCAGCCTCGACCCACTGGGCTCCGGTGATCCTTCCGCCTCAGCCTTCCAAGTAGCCGGAATTACAGGCATGCGCTACCACGCCCAGCTGATTTTTTGATTTATTGTAGAGATGAAGTCTTGCCTGCCCAGGTGGGTCTCGAACCCGCGGGCTCAGGCAATCCACTCACCTCAGCATCCCAAAAGCGTGGGATTACAGGCTGGGCCACTGAGCCCGGCTTGTTTGTTACATTTTTAATGCTTTATCTCCAGTCTTAACTTCTTTTTTTCTGAGAGCTATAAATATTAAAGGGAAAAAAAAACCTCTAGGACTATGGTTGCTTTAATAAGGTTAGGCTAGCCTTGTCAGGTGAGCATGAAGGACTTCTGTTAAATTCTACTATTGATTTACTGGAACAGATTTTTAAATGTAAGTTAAGTTTTGATGAGATGAAATTCAAATTACAACTGATGTCTTGAGAAAGTTTTAAAGTCAAATGAATCAAAATTCCTCTAAGATGTAACATGACCCTTATCTGTGCCAAATGTGCCTGAAAAATGTACCCCATTCCTTTTAAGCACTGAACAAAAGCAGTCACTATTTGGAAGAACTGAGACAAAAGGTATGTGAATAAGAAAAAGGATTTTTCTTCTAACGCTAATTAGTTCACACAGTCGCTTGAACCAGAGTACAACCCTTTTGTGGTTTGAATTAATTTTCTCTTGGGGGAAAAAATCTGCTACTGTTTTATTTTAAGACTAAAACAATGATCTCTCCCTCCATTTGGTCAAGAAAGTTCATAGCAATTAGAGTGGATGTCTAAATGAGTAAGAAATTAATTCTTTGTCTTTCTTGGGGAAATAACATGCCAGACTAAGAAAAATAAATGACTGATGTTATTTCAGGGAAAGTACGTACAACTGCCTCTCAAAGACGTCTTCCAGAAAGTCTAAACTGAAATTAGGATTTGGTTAAAAAAAAAAAAGAGAGAGAGAGAGAAAGATACATCTGGACCTTCCAGAAACTAATCATACCTCATTGAGCTCTTTTCTACACTTACGTTGAAAAGTTGTTTCTACTTTAGCAGGAAATGCTTGAATAAAAGTGAAAGAAATTATTTCTATTGAGTTTCTCTCTGAAATTAGTAATTCTATTATTTTATTTTTTTAAATATCAATTTTATTTCTTTAACTTAGATCAGATAATTCTTAGATCAGATAATTCTTAGATCAGAATTTTAGTTTTCTTCTTTTACAACCACAAGTACTTAAAAATATTAAATACTTTAGTAAGTGAAAATTGCAAAAATAACAACATTCCCAGGATATTCAAAAAATATTCAAAAGAAGTTGAAAGTAATTTCTGTTTAATTTTATACACAGAATATATATAACACATATGCACATATATGTGTAAATATGTTTATACATAGATGCAAGCAAATATATATCCAGCTAAAAATTTTATATATATGTAGTTTGTAGGGTTGCCATAACAAAGCTCCAATACTGAGTGACTTGAACAATAGAAATGTATTGTCTCATACAGAAATTCATATGAAAACAAACAACTACAAATAGCCAAAACAATCCTTAGCAAAAGAAACAAAGCAGGAGGCATCACACTTCCAGACTTCAAACTTTACTATAAGACTACAGTAATCAAAACAGCTTGGTATTGGTACAAGAACATGCACATAGACCAAAGGAACAGGACAGAGATTCCAGAAGCAAAGCCTCAATTCCTCAACCAAATTATCTTTGACAAAGCCTCCATCAACAACCACTGGGGAGAGGAGAACCTATTCAGTAAATGGTGCTGGGAAAACTGGCTGACCACATGTAGAAGATTGAAACAGGATCCCTACCTATAACCATACACAAAAATTAACTCTAAATGGATTGAAGACCTAAATGTAAAACTTCAAAGTATAAGAATCTTAGAAAAATGCAGGAGACACCCTTATGGAAATTGGAACTTGCAACCAATTCCTGATCAGAACCCAACATGCCCATACCTTAAGAAATAAGATAGACAAGTGGAACTTCATCAAACTGACAAGTTTCTGCAAAGTAAAAGAAACCATCAAAAGAGCAGAGAGACAGCCCGCAGAATGGGAAAAAAATATTTGCCAACTGTGTATCTAACAAAGGCCTAACAATCGAGGATCCATAAGGAACTCAAACATGCCAAAAGGAAAAAAACAAACAGCCCCATTAAAAAGTGGGCAAAAGACATGAAGAGATATTTCCCAAAAGAAGATGTACGGGCAGCCAACAAACATGAAAAAGTGCTCAGCCTCATTCATCATCAGAGAAATGCCAATCAAAACCACATTGAGATACCACCTAACCCCAGTAAGAATGGCCATCATTAATAAAACAAACAACAACAGATGCTGATGAGGATGTGGAGATGTGGAGAAAAAAGAACGCTTCTACAATGCCCGTTGGAATGCAAACTAGTGCAAACTCTTTGGAAGACAGTGTGGTGATTTCTGAAAGAACTAGAAATTGACCTTCCATATGATCCAGCAATTCCCCCACTGGGAATATACCCAGAGGAGCTCAAATCATTCTACAAAAAAGATACCTGCACATGTATGTTTGTTGCAGCTCTATTCACAATAGCAAAAACATGGAACCAGTCACGCTGCCCATGGAAGTTGCACTGGATTTTAAAAATGTGGTACATATACACAATGGAATATTATGCAGCCATAAAAAAGGACAAACATATGGACTTTGCAGCAACTTGGATGGATTTAGAGTCGATCATACTCAGTGATCTATCACAGAAACAAAGAACAGAGTACCATATGTTTTCACTCATAAGCGAAACTTGAACAATTATAATACTCTAAGAAAGAGATTGGCAGTAGTGGGAAACTGTCAGGGGAGCAGGGGTGGGATTGGCAGTTAAGGAAAACTGCTGGGGAGGGAGGGGCACACCGCATCTACAAGGGTACTTGCATGATCAACATTTGTATACCTAACCCTGAATTGTACCCCACATCTTTATAATTAAAAAAAAAGAAAAGAAATGTTTTATCTCACAGTTCTTTTTTAACAATCACTAACATTTATTGAGCACTTATTACATGTTGGACAGTGCAAATGCCTTCACCGTGTTATTTCATTTAATCCTTTTTTTTTTTTTGATAATCAATATTTTTTTATTATGATGTTGTGGGGTACAGTTAAGGGTTAGGTATACAAATATGTTTCATTCAGGCACCCTGTTGATTAGAGGTGCTTCCCCATCCCCAGACAGATATTTGCCCGTTGATCCCATCTCCCTCTCCCCCATAGTTTCCCACTACTGTCAGTCATTTTCTTATAGTATTAGATTGGATGTTCAAGGTCCATTATATGAGTGAAAACATGTGAAACTTGGACCTTTGTTTTTGTGAGAGGTCACTCAGTATTATAGACTCTAGTTCCATCCAGGTTGCTGCAAAATTCATGATTTTGTTCTTTTTTATGGCCGCATAGTATTCCATCGTGTATATGTACCACATTTTTTTAATCCAATCCTCTTTTGATGAGCAGCATGGTTGCTTCCAGGTTCTTGCTATTGTGAACAATGCTGCGATAAACAGCGTATGTTTATCTCACAGTTCTAAAGCCTAAACTAAATATCCAAGATAAAGATGTCAGAAAAGCTACTTGGAAGGCCGAAGCAGAGGGATCGCCTGAGCCCAGCAGGTTGAGGTTTCAGTGACTATAAGTATGCCATTGCACTCCAGCCTAGGTGGCAGAGTGAGTCTCTGACTCAAAAAAAAAAAAAAAAAAAAAATGTTCCTTCTGAGGCTGTGAGAATCTGCTCCATGCTCTTCCCTTAGCTTCTGTTGCTCTGATGTAATCTTTGTTTTTCCTTGACTTGCAGAAGCATCACTCCATCTCTACTTTCTTCACATGGCATTCTCCCTTGTCTGTCTCTAGGTCCAAATTTCCCTTTTTGAGGACATCTGTCCTATTAGATTGAACCTACCCTACTGATTTCATTTTAGCTTGATTGCCTCTGTCAAGACTCTGTCTGGATAACACTTAGGCTTAGACACCACGCTAGTGATCTTTGAGTCAGGGAAGAAGACTAACCTCAAGGTGGAGAAATTTGTCCACAGACTTCCAGTAGAAGTTGACCCACACTGCAGGAGGGGAAGAATTTAACTGTAAATAAAGATTGGAATTTTGACTATTACACAGGAGTTAATACAATTTTTATTACTGATATATGAGTATTTTGTGACTAAATGTGACCAGGAAACTTAAAAGTTATTAAAGGTTGAATGAAAAGTTTTTAGGTATGGACATGATCTTATGAAAAAGACAAAGATCAAACCAGTTTAAGTGGGGACCAAAGTGAGACCCATATTTTACCTGTATAATGGTATACCTTTTGTATACTTAACCCTGAATTGTACCCCATGTCTTTAAAATAAAAGAAAAAGAAAAAGAGATTGCTGAAATATTGAGTTTAAAAGTTGAGTGAGGTTTTTGTTAAACTCTATGTAATTCCACACATTCAACTTTATGATATTTCTCTATATATTTACTGTTTTATATTAAGAACTGCTCTTTACTAAATCCTTACTAATCAGCACATACTGTGTTAGGCCTAATGCTAAAGCATTTAAGGATTATTATTTTTAATTCTCATTAAAAACCTGGTCATATTATTAGATATTAGTACTTTACTTTTACTCAGTTAACTGCATTACAGAAAAATCAGATAACTTGACCAAATTACTAAAATTCTGCCTGAATCCAACTATTTTCTCTAAGCCAGATATATGCATATTCATTTTTCACACCTTTTATTTCCAAAAAGAAAAGAAAATAGCTCAGTGCTTTTTCTATAGTGAGTAATCAACAAATATTGAAGTACAATGGAATATAATTAAGCTTAGAAGCTGAGGTAGTGATAAAAAATTGTGATAATGGCTGTTACTTCCTATTGCATATTAGGAGATGAATTACTTATTAGCTGATAAAGCAATTGTTAAAATACCATTTAAGCAGCTAATCTAGACTTTTTCTCAGTTTTCAGATGTTCCAGTTTTTTTGTGCCTATAAAATCTTCACACCCGAGTCTTTACATTTACTAATGCAATTGTCTCTAGCTGGTGACAAATTCACATCACCCATATTTAGTGTTCGAGATATTCTGAAATAGAAAAATAAACTTCACAAAATAATATTTTTTAAAAGAATAATTTGTATTTGCTTGACTGACAAAAAGTAAGTTCTATTTTCAGGAGAAAGCAAAGGAAATATAAGAAGGAAAACTTGCTCTATTTTCAGATTCTATAAATACAACTGCCTTTATGTTACCTTTATTCTGAACTGGAGGTATATCTCAGAGTCCAGAAGTTGGGAGTGCTGAAAGTTAGTATCAATTGAAGAAATATTAGCATTTATAACTTAAGCTAGAAATTTCTAGTAGTCTTCTGCTGTGATTCTAAGTGATTCAATTTGCACACAGTAACTCAACACATCTGCACACAAATCTACAGATTATATACATATATATATACACACACATACACGTGTGTGTGTGTGTGTGTGTGTGTGTGTGTGTGTGTGTGTGTGTGTGTGTATGACAGCTAAAAGTTTTTCTATCACATGAGATCCTTAGGGGATTTGGGGAATTTTTATAAGCATCTCTCTAACATCCCAAATTACATCATGATTAAATGTTGCTTACAGTGATTGGTGAGCTACCTCCTTATCTCAGATTTATTTTAATTCTCTTTAGTGATAAGGGATACAATTTATTTATTCTTTTCAGAGTCCTTTTATACCCTTAACCTCACAACCGTCTGAGAGGGCTGACTTGTTAGTATCATCCGTTTACAGTTGGGAAAACTGAGCTCCAAGGACATTTGCTGAGGGCAGAGCTCTTCCTTCTGTATCTTTCATTTGTTTAGAAAAATCGGGCACAGAATAGGTATTGGGGATATAACAGTGCAGATATTTCAGGGAACTAAATATTTGTGGCTTGAGTGACATGCCATATGAACTTTTGAGAAGAAAATATCATTG